>NC_071117.1:715000-1015000 GCF_024256425.1 Clarias gariepinus | reverse complement strand
CAAATGGACTGCGGTTTGCATCTAACATTCATAGATGTTAGTGTGTGGTGTGTTTTGTTAAGTTAGTACATATGTGTATGTGCTTTTACCTCTGTGTTACTGCGATAAACCGGTAAACTGATACTGCAGGTGGTTTTGTTCAGCGCTCCTTCATCACGATCTCCACAACTGCTTCGAGTCCTTCTGTTTTGCTGAATCAATCACAATCTTAATCAGAGTCACAATCAGTCAGATTCACAGTCACAATTGAAATCAAAGTTAGTAGCACCATGTGTATGTGAATCAGAGGCAACAATTAATGAGTAACAGAGTGACAATGTGAGGGTAAAGAAGTGCTGTACCTTGATGGTCTTGAACAGAGAAAGTGATAATCCAGGAGGGTAGAACAGAACCACGCTTGTGTTGAACGAGTCGTCTCCTGTGTTCAGTAAAGTCACATGGATAATAAATGATGCCTGATCCACCACCAGCAATGTGCTGTTCCTAAACACACACACACACACACACACACACACACACACACACACACACACAAATTTTCTTCTGTATAAATTACAAATATTCATTTTAAAATGCACATGCACACAAAACCTGCAATAACCTTTATACACACACATTTCTTACTCTATTCTGAGTGTTTCCACTGTATCACTGATATAAAGTCACAGTCATTTCTTACAGTTATACTTCACATAAGCTTGTAGTTCTTAATGGAGAGTGAACAGTATCAGTAACCCTCTGGAAATAACACTATACACACCAACAAACTAGAACATATTCTGTGTGGAGGAAAATTGGAACCATAAAATTACACATTTTAGGTACGAAACTAGAACTTTAGCAAAAACATAGAATTACAAAAATTTTAATTATTTGATTCTTACAGAAAGTTAAAGTTCAGCTGCAGGTCTGATACACAGGTCGTGTTTTTGCAGTTAATCTGAAAGGGAACCTGAAAATACACATAAACACACAAACACACACATAGTTTCACAACTATGTAAATTATTTCCTAATTCAGTAAAGCTCATTTAAAATTGTAACATTTTAATACATATTTATACATACAATTTTTTTTTACATTTCATATAGATTTCATACACAAGTTAAGTAACTACAATAATAATAATAAAATAAAGACATACAGTGGAACCTCGGATTGGGATAACGTGGTTTGCGAGTGTCCACAAGATAAGCAAAGATTTTTAATAAATTTTTGACTTGGAAAACGTCTCGGGTTACTTTTGCCTGTTCCCTGAAAAGGCAGGAATGAGATGCTGTGTGAAAACGCTATGGGAAACATCTTGTCATGTTGCCAGGTTGTGAAGCATGTGTGTATCAAACACGCCAAATTTTGGCTTATATAACCTTGGTCGGGTGACGTCATCTGATGAGACGCACCTGCAGGTTATAAATAGGAGTGAACCGGAAACATTCTTTAGATTGATTTGTCTGAACGGACATCCGGTCACGTAGGCAGTGCGGCATTGGGACGCAGCATCTCGATCCCGCCTTTTCAGGGAACAGGGTTAAAGCAAAGTAACCCGAGACGTTCCCTTTTAAAGGCTACACTCGATGCTGTGTGAAAACGCTATGGGAACGAGAATACCAACGCCGCCGCACTGCAAGTGTCTGGACCCCAAGGTTGTGTAGCGTGTGCGCACAAGGCCGAGAAGGTCTCAGAACTACTGTATATCTGGCAAGCTGATTCGAGGACCTGTGAGCCCGGAGTGGCATGAACATCCAGATTATAAAATCTAACAAATGTATGCGGAGAGGACCACGCGATCGCGTCACACACTTGCTGCAGGGGAATACCTCCTGCTAGTGCAGTAGATGAGGCGATCCCCCTGGTTAAATGAGCCCTCATTCCTAAAGGCGAAGTGAGCCCACGCGCCTCATAGGAGAGGGCAATAGCATCTCTCACCCAGTGTAGTGGCGACCGCCCCCCCCAGGTTTCAAAACTCGGGCCGGGGATGAAATATCGTCCCCTGCGCCTGAGACAGAAGATCCCACCTCATTGGAATCACCCATAGTGAGCCGTTGAAGAGGGATACTAGATCCTAGAACCACGCTCTGGTCGGCCAACAGGGCGCTGTCAATAAGAGGCACAAACACTGTTGATGGACCCTCGCCAAGACTCCCGGGAGCAGAGCTATCAGGAAAAGCGCATAAAGGCGTAACCAGGGCCATGTACGGGCCACGGCGTCCAGACCCGGGGTAGCTGGAAGAGTCAGAGAGTAGTAAAGGGGACATTTGCTGATCTTGCAAGGCAAAGAGGTCCACCTCTTCTACCTGAAATCTCTTCCAGATTGACTGACTATTTTGGGGTGGGGTTTCCATTCCCCATGTGTCAGAGATTGAATGGACAGAACAACTGCTCCCATATTTATATGCCCTGGAATGTAAATCACCCTGAGGGACAGGAACCTGGTGCGCTAGCTATTTAGCGGCGCGAGCACAGTCCGCCCTGGCGATTAATATATGAGACTGCCATAGTGTTGTCCACCCGCACTAGGACATGGTAGTCTCTCAACTGCTGGAGGAAGTGCTTAAGGGCCAGAAATAGAGCCATCATTTCGAGGCAATTGATGTGCGAGAAGATGGCCTTTTCAGCTCCCTTGGGCTGGACGGTCATCTAAGACCGCACCCCAGCCCATGAGGGAAGCGTCTGTCTTTAGCATCTGCGGCGACAAGACGAACTTAGAGTGGGACCCAAAGTCAGAAACCGGGGTCTAAACCACATAGGAAGGGTACGAAGCACCTGGCGCGTAATCTTTATTAAGGATCGGCCCTAGAGTGAAATCCCCTGGTTCTTAGCCACAACTAAGATGCTTTTATGTGCAGAAGGCCCAAAGGTGTCACCGTGGATACAGCTGCCATGAAAGCTAAGATCTTTGAAAGTGATGGTCACTTTCTGGTCTAGCTTGATTTCCTTGAGGGTGCCGAGAATGGATTCGACACGAGTGGGAGACAGCTGTGCCCGCTTATGATCGAATCCCATGTGACACCCAATATGTTGTCCTCTGAACAGGAAAGAGCACGCTTTTCGTGGCATTGGGTCTTAATCCTAAGAAACAAAGAAGAGCTAGGATGACATGCTGATGTCAAATCGCTAGCTACTGAGACTGGGCCAGCCAGTCGTCTATGTAATTCAAATACGGATGCCCTGGAGTCGTAGGCGCCAGAACTACATCCATGCATTTCGTATATGTGCGGGTCAGAGTGGTAGACCAAATGGAAGGACCCGATACTGGTAAGCTTCACCCCTGAAAGCGACCTTAGGAACCTCCTGTGTTGTGGCAATATTTCTATATGAAGTAAGCGTCCTTCAATCGATTGTCCCAAATCAATTGCTTCGTAGGATTTGAGAGCAATCACTTTGACAGTCAACATTTTGAAGCTGTATTTAGTTATTTAAGATAGCGGAACAGCCCGCGAAAATCTAAAAATTAGACGTAGCTCCCTGTCCCTCTTGGGAACCAAGAAATACTAACCGTAGTAGCCTGACTTTCTGTCTCGTAGGGGAACATGTTCCATGGCCCCATTCCCTAGCAACTTCTGTCAGCAGATGCGCACTTCCCGGTTTCACGGAAGTGGAGACCACGCCGTTGAAACACAGAGGGTGATGTGAGAACTGCATCCTGTAGTTTCTCTCTACAGTGCTTAGTACCCAAGGAGATATGCTTGGCAGTAGTTTCCACGCTGCCAGTTTCTCTGAAAGGGGCAAAAGTCTTGGCAGCTTGGTTAAACGGGGGGGCGATGTTAGATGTTCGGCATCCTGAAACATGGCAGGAAAAACTGAAGAGCTAACACTGGAGACTGGTGTTGCCCGAAACACCAGTGGTGGCGGAGCAAAAACACCGACCTCCTGGGGTGCCAGGGAGAACACTTCATTCTCGAAAGGAATTCTGCATGCCTCTCCCTATTGGGGGACCACCCCCATGGTCCTGGGCACATGAACCTCAGGGCTTCTTTGTAAAGAAGACAATATGCCAGTCTGAGCTCTTTTGAGGCGGATTGCGAAGCGCGGCACGACGCATCCCAATCTTTACGAGGGGGTGTCCGGCTCAAAAACACTCTCTGTGTGTTTCACGCCTCGCAAGTGTCAGACCCGGTCGAGACTGAGTGGACGACAGTCCCGACTCTTGAGCACGGCGGAGAAGAAATTTCCGAAGGCTTGTTCATATAACTTCGCCTTATGAACCTAGTGGCGAACGAATTAACAACACGTAAGGCGAAATAGGAGCATCAAGGAGGAATGCGCGAGATTCAGCCACAAGTCTGTGGCCCGGCGTAATTCCAGAACGCCCTATCTTAAAGAGCCCCACCAGTACTCAAGTCTCTCAGCAGGTCAGCCTGGTAGGCCTGCAAAACCGTCATGGTGTGCAATGGAGCACCAACCAGACCTGCTGCCTGAAAAGCTTTTCCCTCCAGGGAAGATAAAGTCTACACAGCTTGAAAGGAAGTATTAGCTTTTCAGGGAGGATGATGTCCCAGGAGAGAGAGAGCCTGAAAGCGTCTCTTCTATCTGGGCATCATCATATAACCCTGCGCTTTCACCTTAACTATATTTAAACAAATATATAAGAAGATGACAGGAAACACGGGATAAATACAGCTTACTCCATGAAAGGGTTAACTCATATGGAGATTACTAAGAAAAAGGGAGAGAGCGTCGTTGACGACAGAACCTGCCGTCTAATGTTTTTTTTTTAAGTGCTTGGGTGCTATTTCCATCTCCGCGGAGCGAGAGAGAATGTTTATCCTTGCCCATTCACAAGAAGCGCAGCGCAGCGCGCGCTTGCGAGCGGACAGAGGGATTTTCCGATCCAACGAGGAAGTGAGAGATAGGAGTTTTAAATCCATCTCTCACAGCTCTGCTGGATACACGTGTTTTAAGCCCCAGAAATGCGCCGAGGCCGGGTGCTTCTCAAGGAATGCGGGGCGCGCGAGAGCACTTTATTCAAAGCAAGTAAAGTGTAGAGATCGCTCTCCGATATGTGTTATCTCAATTAAAACTCTGCCATATCGGTGAGTTAAACACTTTCTTATTTTGCTGGTTTAAACACAGACGCATACACAACAAGGTCAGTGAAGACAAAAGATCTGAGGAATGTTTCCGGTTCACTCCTATTTATATCCTGCAAGTGCGTCTCATCGGATGACGTCCCCCGACCGAGGTTATATAAGCCAAAATTTGGCGTGTTTGATACACACATGCTTCACAACCGGCAACATGACAAGATGTTTCCCATAGCGTTTTCACGCAGCATCGAGTGTAGCCTTTGAAAGGGAACAAACAAGTCGTGCTTTACAAGCACCAAGTATCATGTATCCCTCATGCGCTTCTTGTTCTGACGCCGAGTGTCACGTGATCACAACTGAGTCAGCGGTTTTGACCTCATAGAATGCTTGGGGAGAGCACACTTCATTTCTTAGTCCTGTCTCCAAGCAGGTGTTTTGTGAGTCAGATCCTGCCATGAGCTCTTACCCAGCACAGTAAAATAGAACTTTTTTGCATCCCCTTTTTTGAAGCAAAGAGGGTTAAGGTTGTTGCTGTAGCTACTGAGCTACTATTGCCCTATAGTGCCTTACAGCAAGCAGACTGACTCTGACCATTTAACACTAGAAGCGCCGAGCAGCGGTCATTTGACCGCAAGGGGGTAAAAAAAGAAATAATACTTCACACTCGTTCAAATTCCAGGACCCTCCTTCCATGACTTTTCCTAGATCTGTGAGCTTAATCACCCTGTATGCTTAAATTTTTAAAATTGCACCAGTAAAAGCCAGTATAAAGCTATTTTGCTCTTATTTACGTGAAATCGCTGACAGCTGCGCGCCGGTCATGCCGTTTCCTGCCTTTTCCAACCTGCGATTCTCATTTCTCTCAGCAGATGGCGCAAGGAATCGCGCATACTATCTATGCGTCATTCAGTGTGTAACTGTCTCAGGTTTAATTCCATATATGCAGTTTATTATATATATATATATATATATATATATATATATATATATATATATATCAGTGAAATGTTGACAATTCGCCATTCATTCTGGCGTTGATAATCAGCGATATTTTATAAGGAGATTTAGAGGATTTAGCTTTACTTTATTTTATAACGTTTCGAGAAAATTCATTAGTTTGTTCATTCTGTTAAAAAAATTCTGTTGCAATTATCTCTAAAAAAATGCAATGACCCATCCTGAGGATATAAAGCTTTATTAATGTGTTTGAATAAATCAGATCTACCACAGCAGATAATAAACTATGCTATGTCATAACCGAATCAAACACCACGACTATGCCTCGTTTCGTTCGTCGGGAACGTGGTTCACTTGGCCGCGGTGTATTATAAACCTGCGGAATGTTTCACTGTTTATGCCCACATAAGATTCATGTAATAAAAGCGAGTGAAATGTGGAAGTGGCCACTCAATGAGAACTAAATCAAAGATTTCGGTAACTACACTGAGTGTATAGTGACACTAAACAGCTGAACAACTTTATCGTTTACCTCTGAGAAAAAAAGCTGTATTTTGTTTGTTTATATTTTGAATTTTTATAACAGTACAAGCAGACACACACACACACATGCACCTCCCCTGAGCCCTCTGTAAACATCCAATCACCGTCGGTATGCAAATAAGTTAAGACGTAGCCTAACGTGGTGTCGTGTCGGATTTCAGCGGTCACGGAGAGGAAAGACTTTGAAGCAGTTGCAGCGTTTTTTCAGTTACAACAAGCACAGCGATGAGTCCACGTTGTTTCACTGGTTATGACATAGTGACACTAAACAGAAATTTTTTTTTGAGAAAAATAGCTGTATTTTGTTTGTTTATATGTAGAATTGAATAAATAAATAAATAACAAGAGTGTGCCATAGTCTATTGTTAGTTTTAATGATTTGGCTGAAACTAATTATCACTACATAAGTACCCCAACACCATTGATCATGAGTTTCAGCTGAAACTAATTCATATGTGTGTGTAATATGTGTGTGTGTGTGTGTGTGTAAGTAATCGAGGCCGGCTCTACGCAGGGCAAGAGGGGCAGCGCCCCCTTAAATATATGTCTGCACATGTTAATATATTCCTAAAATTTATATATTAAAGAAGCGTCCATGGAGTGGACCAGTTTATATATTAATCTAAGCTTGAACTTATCAGCATTGTTTCGTTCAGATTCCGCTTCAGTGTGTTTCTTAATCTTTCCCCACATTTTTGTGTCAAACTATTATACACATATTATATATATGTGTATTTATATATATTATATAACAAATAAAATCGCTATTACTTGACCCTGAAGTTTAGTTTAGCACACAAAAAACAGAAACGTCCTTTCTGGTAAATCAACTGCATATGTGTTTTATTTACAGCAATTCTTTAAAAAATGAATATACATTGTAAAGTACAAGGTAAACACGAGGAAGATTACAAAATGAAAAAACAAACAGTATGTCTACTTTATAAACAGCTTAGTATATTGTGCGTCGAGATGCTGAAATCTCTTGCATGTTGCCCCTATATTTTGTGCTTCCATTCCAAGTGAAGAGATATTTGACTGGCAGCCTAGAAACAAAAGAACTGTAGGTGTGATCACAACCCCCTCCGAACGACCGTGCCATCAATCACTGACCACCTCAGAAGTTCCCTCCAATGTATGCTGATGTTTTGCAAGTTTTTTTTAGCACCATTCAAAGGCTTACAATTCATTGAGTATAGATTACTAGCAGATGACATAAGTTTTGTTTCTGAACATCTGCTGCTTGATTTTTATTTGCTTACGAACACAAGTTCCCTTCACCAGTGTGAATTTTGCCCATGATGCTTGCATCCTTTATTAACATTCCAAGCATAGCTTTGGTGCATTCTTTGAGCATTTGCCACAGACAAGCCGATTACAGGTCTGGCAGATATAAGAGGTTTTGTTCCCTGCACATCTGCCAATTTGACACTGCCTCCTTTTCGCAGGTGGAGAAGGAGTTTCAGGTAAAGGTCGCTTGCATACCATTGCCATTGCCCCTGCTGCCTTTTCCGTTTTCTGTTGCGCACATAGCTCCTTTACCAACTCCAGAATAAATCTCCTCCTGCTTATGGTCACATTCATGCACTGTTTATATAGAATATGTGCATTAATTGCCGCCAGGTCTAGGAGGTTGTAAAACACAGCCACAGGCCAGCGCCGGGTGCCTGCCTTTACTGAATACAGCCGAGCCATTTGATCCATAACATCAACGCCAACTTTAGTGCTGTTGTAGTAGGAAATTGTTTCAGGCAGTTTTTTTTCGCCATTATCAGTTGAAACTGCATGATGCATTGTGCTCAGAACGCATACATTTTTTTTTTCGTTTTGCCTGAAAAATCGTGAGTGTGGCCTTTCCAGCCTTCAACAACCTGGTCGAATATCGTTCAGACTGTGCCTGTGTACAAGGGGGCAATTCTCGTCTGATTTTATTCATTGTGCCAACAATAGTGGTTTTATTCGCCAAAAGATTGTTTGCAAGTCCCAACGAGGTGAAGAAATTGTCTGTTGTTATATTTCTTCCTTTCCCCAGGAAAGGCTCCATAATACGCATTACAACGGTGTCTGATAACCGCTGACCAGCCGCCCTACCGTCGTCTTTCCCTAGATAGGGAATTGCATTCAACATGTATTTTGTTTCAACATCAGCGGCCACCCAGAATTTGATACCAAACTTGTCTGGTTTATTGGCCATGTACTGTGTGAAACGGCACCGCGCTTTAGTAGGGAACAATTGCTCATCTACTGTTATGTTCACACCGGGTGTGTAAGAGGCAATGCTGTTTTTCACAAATTTCTCAAATATCTCCGAGATCATGGCAAATTTATCCTTCACAAGTCGGGCAGCCCTTGTGTTCTTGTCATCAAAGCGCAGATAGCGCATAATGTGTCGAGACATTGTCTCTTTAAAAATAGGCTTTCCCAAGTCAGCGGACCAGTAATCATCCAGATTCATGCTTTTACCGCCCGTGATACCTCTCAAATAAATGAGACCAACGAATGCTTTTAGTTCATCACATGTAAGCTTGAACTTATCAGCATTGTTTCGTTCAGATTCCGCTTCAGTGTGTTTCTTAATCTTTTCCCACATTTCTGTGTCAATCAAACACAGTAGACTGCTCAATGGGCTTGTAATATTGCCCTTGGCATAAGGAGTGGGCCCTGGAGTTTCTTTCATTATATTACACTCTCGCGCTCTCCCCCGAGGGATTTCAGCCTTTTGTTCAACCCATACTGTGCCATCTCTTGCCTCTTGAAATGAGTCCCCTGCACACTCAATTTCAGAGTCTGATTCTAATTCTGAATCAGATTCAAAATTTAGATTTAATTCGCTTTCGCTTAGCTGGATGTTCTAATTCTCAAAAACGTTGAACCTAAAGTAAGACTTATCACACTGTAACTAGAATATTTACAAAACTCAAAGGTTGTTTTATGAATACTAAAAAAAACTAAATTTTCAGTTTACATATACATTACATTTTAAGCAGATGGGCCATAAAACTGATCATATGTTTATATATATATATATATATATATATATATATATATATACACAGTATACAGTGTATATATATATATATATATATATATATATATATATATATATATATATATATATATATAAAGAGTCAAATTTAGGCTTTTACTATAGTGGATTCCAAGGACTTGTAACTTAAAATGTAACGTTTAGCTTAGATTTGGTTTATATTGGTTTATAATCTTATGGTAGAAAACACGATGTTAATTTGACTATATTCATTTACTTAGGTTAAATGAATTGTAAGCCTTTGAATGGTGCTAAAAAAAACTTGCAAAACATCAGCATACATTGGAGGGAACTTCTGAGGTGATCAGTGATTGATGGCACGGTCGTTCGGAGGGGGTTGTGATCATACCTACAGTTCTTTGGTTTCTAGGCTGTCGGTCAAATATCTCTTCACTTGGAATGGAAGCACAAAATATAGGGGCAACATGCAAGGGATTTCAGCATCTCGACGCACAATATACTAAGCTGTTTATAAAGTAGACATACTGTTTGTTTTTTCATTTTGTAATCTTCCTCGTGTTTACCTTGTACTTTACATTTTTTAAAGAATTGCTGTAAATAAAACACATATGCAGTTGATTTACCAGAAACGTTTCTGTTTTTTGTGTGCTAAACTAAACTTCAGGGTCAAGTAATACCGATTTTATTTGATATATATATATATGTGTGTGTGTGTGTGTGTGTGTGTGTGTAATAGTTTTGACAAAAATGTGGGGAAAGATTAAGAAACACACTTAAGCGGAATCTGAACGAAACAATGCTGATAAGTTCAAGCTTAGATTAATATATAAACTTACAGGTCTGGCAGATATAAGAGGTTTTGTTCCCTGCACATCTGCCAATTTGACACTGCCTCCTTTTCGCAGGTGGAGAAGGAGTTTCAGGTAAAGGTCGCTTGCATACCATTGCCATTGCCCCTGCTGCCTTTTCCGTTTTCTATTGCGCACATAGCTCCTTTACCAACTCCAGAATAAATCTCCTCCTGCTTATGGTCACATTCATGCACTGTTTATATAGAATATGTGCATTAATTGCCGCCAGGTCTAGGAGGTTGTAAAACACAGCCACAGGCCAGCGCCGGGTGCCTGCCTTTACTGAATACAGCCGAGCCATTTGATCCATAACATCAACGCCAACTTTAGTGCTGTTGTAGTAGGAAATTGTTTCAGGCAGTTTTTTTTCGCCATTATCAGTTGAAACTGCATGATGCATTGTGCTCAGAACGCATACATTTTTTTTTCGTTTTGCCTGAAAAATCGTGAGTGTGGCCTTTCCAGCCTTCAACAACCTGGTCGAATATCGTTCAGACTGTGCCTGTGTACAAGGGGGCAATTCTCGTCTGATTTTATTCATTGTGCCAACAATAGTGGTTTTATTCGCCAAAAGATTGTTTGCAAGTCCCAACGAGGTGAAGAAATTGTCTGTTGTTATATTTCTTCCTTTCCCCAGGAAAGGCTCCATAATACGCATTACATATAGACACTTGCCCTGCGTAGAGCCGGCCTCGATTACACACACACACTATATATATATATCTTTACACATTTGGAATCTGCATCCACATTTTCTGTTGCATGTATAGAATTAGTTTCAGCTGAAACTCATGATCAATGGTGTTGGGGTACTTATGTAGTGATAATTAGTTTCAGCCAAATCAATAAAACTAACAATAGACTATGGCACTCTCTTGAGAGGGGATATGAAGGTGTTATTCATTTATTTATTCAATTCTACATATAAACAAACAAAATACAGCTATTTTTCTCAAAAAAGTGAAGTTGTTCAGCTGTTTAGTGTCACTATGTCATAACCAGTGAAACAACGTGGACTCATCGCTGTGCTTGTTGTAACTGAAAAAACGCTGCAACTGCTTTAAAGTCTTTCCTCTCCGTGACCGCTGAAACTCGACACGACACCACGTTAGGCTACGTCTTAACTTATTTGCATACCGACGGTGATTGGATGTTTACCGAGGGCTCAGGGGAGGTGTGTGTGTGTGTGTGTGTGTGTCTGCTTGTACTGTTATAAAAATTCTAAATATAAACAAACAAAATACAGCTTTTTTTCTCAGAGGTAAACGATAAAGTTGTTCAGCTGTTTAGTGTCACTATACACTCAGTGTAGTTACCGAAATCTTTGATTTAGTTCTCATTGAGTGGCCACTTCCACATTTCACTCGCTTTTATTACATGAATCTTATGTGGACATAAACAGTGAAACATTCCGCAGGTTTATAATACACCGCGGTCAAGTGAACCGCGTTCCCGACGAACGAAACGAGGCATAATCGTGGTGTTTGATTCGGTTATGACATAGCATAGTTTATTATCTGCTGTGGTAGATCTGATTTATTCAAACACATTATTGTTTTAGCGATAATTTCACGGAAGCGAGTTCAGAACTAAATCGCTGCTCCTGCACCATCCAAGACGTTCAGAAGTTTCAAATAGAATGAAAAAACGAATAAATGTTCTCCATACGATATAAAATTAAGTAGAGCTTTTCTCAGTTGAATATGAAAAAAGATACCGCTGATTATCAACGCGAGAATGAATGGCGCATTGTCCAAGTGCAAGTTTATCTTGGAGCTAAACTATTTGCTCTTGGTGAAAGCGGCATCTAGCGATCATTGTGTGTCAACAACAGCTTCCCATTTAAAACAATAGGCGGTCAAATGACCGCTGAACCGCGTTTTTAGTAGGTGACACTGGCGCGGCGCTTCTAGTGTTAAAAAAAAAAGGTTTGCATTAATTTTCTGACGCGCTCAAGTTCACCAAAAAACAATAGAAAACAGCGCACCTTTTTTACTTTCAAACATTTACAAAATCGGAAATGCAGGAACGCGGGATCCCTTTTCTCAAAACGTGCGTTTTTAAAGGCCAGGGGCCTCATGTACAAAGACTTGCGTTGAATTCATACTAAAACATTGCGTACGGACAAAGCTTTAAACGCAGTAAAAAAATCTAATGTATGAAACACTGCGTACGCGGAATCTTACGCATATTCTCTTTGTACATCCGAATTAACGTGAAATTGAGCGCACGTGCACGAGCGCAAAACCCCTCCCTGCCTCCTCCTCCGTATAAATATGTTAATGACTCCACTTTGGCAAAACCAAACGAAAAAGCAATGGCAAAACCTTAAGCAAAGTTTTTGTGTGTACGCAGCGTTGATACATAAGGCCCCAGATCTGTACCTCACAAATTAACTTAATCAGAGAACAGATTCATCCAATCACCTAGCAAATTCAATTTGATTCAGCTAGTCATTTCACATATAGATCTCATTAGGCCAATTAACTCACAGACTCTGTTTGACCAAATCAACCCTCAGAGTAACAGTGGTGTGCCTCACCTCTACATGAGCAGTGTTTTTGCTGTCAATGTTCAGGATGGCGTTGGAGTAGTCTGGTTGATGATCAAACTGGCTGAAGTTGAGTCGGAATAAGACTGGAGACAACGTGTCCTTCACACAGCTCTGAAATACACAAAAGCTTGATTTGTTAATGTCTTCATCATGATTAATAATTCACTTCAGTTTTAAATCAACTTACAAGAAATTTTTATTCATCACATTATACCATTATACACTGCCTAGCCAAAAAAAGACAATTTTAGAAGGATCAAATCATTTGGGCTGCATCAAGGAAAGAAAACAACAAAAAAAAAAAAAAAAACGGAATTGGTTGGAAAAACCTTTGAATCAGATTAAAACCTGAAAGGAAATAGATTTTTATCTATTCATTGTAAAAAAAAAAAAATACGTAACATGTCACTTATTTCTTAATAAACATGAAATTTGTGGAAGACAAATTTGTGGTTGAAAAAAAGCATGAATGGAGATAATTTAAATGCTTCATGCAGTTGCATGGAAAAACATTAACTTTATTGAAAGTATGTACAATATGCACTTGTTAGTGAAACTAATAAAAAATAAAGACACTTTGCTGGGGAGCAAAAAGACTGGAAGCTGCCTGGCCCAATGTGAAAAAGTAATCCCCCCATGATTTAAATAAATCTTGAATAAACTGTGATTAGCCACATTTTATGGAATATTTTTAATTCCACTTGCCACACCCAGGCCTAATTACTGCCAGACCTGTTGTAAGTGATCAAGAAATCATTTAAATAGAACTTGTCTGACAAAATGAAGCATTCTAAAAGATCTCACATCATACCGCGATCTAAAGAAACAGATGTGAAACAAAGTAATTTATGTTTCAGTCTGGAGAGGGTTACAAAGCTATTTATACTGTAAGGCATTGGCACTCAAGTAAACCAATGGAAGAGCCATTCTCTACAAATGAAGAAAACTTGAAACAGTGGTAAACCTTGGAGTGGCTGGCCTAACAAAATTACTCCAGGAGCACAATGACGACACATTCAGGAGCCAAAAAAAAAACCCACTTCCAAGGCAAATGCCACTGCTGACCAAAAGGAACAAAGAGGCTCAAGAAACATCTTGATTATCCCTAAGACATTGGGGCAAATTAGTTATAATTTTTTACACACACACACAGACACACACACACACACACACACACACAAATCATCAAATCACTATTATGGCATTTAAAAATCTATTTTTGACCCTTTTGTACTTACTCATGTAGGTGAAGCCGCATAGTCTAATGAAAAAACAAAACCTCTTCTTTAAATTGAGAATAAAACACAAATTGCATAAAGAACTTGTCTTTTATAATCATTAAAGCTATCAGTCATTTCTAAAACTCCCATATTGAACTGAATCCTTTGTTATAATCACGTCTCTGCTGAAAGGATTAAAAGAGTTCGCAAAAAATGTGTACAGCGCGAAAAAGAGGATAGTAAGCGGTGTAAGAGCCATATTTTCATTCTTGTGATTTGTTGTTGTGTTTATTTCTATTTCATTAGTTAAGCATTAAGCATTAAGTTTATAAGTTAGGCATTTAGTGTGATAATCATAAGTTGTACTGTGACATTTTTTTATACATTGTTCTGTAACATCATTTCGTAGTTGCATAGTTGCATGTCTATCATGCACGTTAGTTGTTGTTAAGATACGGAAGTGTGGAGAACACAAGCTTTTGACCGTAATCTGCTATAGTATCGTAAACTGAGAGATATAACAAATAAGTTGTTGTAATGATAATTCAAGACCGTAAGCTACAGAACACAGCAAACGACTTGTCATTTTATGCAAGAAACTGTAAGAACTGTTGAAATTTGATGTTGAAAAAAAAACAAGAGACAAAGAAATCAATGGACGTCTGAGTCGTGAGTTACAATGTGTAACAAGAAAGATACGCATCAGGACTTGTGAATAACATGCACGTACAAGTGGGGATGGTGGTTTTACAGAGGGGATGGGTTTTGTCGTTTCCCCCCACATTTCCCCTCAAATCGAGCCTTGTATAGTGCTCAGCATAAATGAGTACATCCCAACATATTTGTCAGAAAACCTTTACTTTCCTTTCAAAATCAGCATTTTCTATGTGACACTATATTACAAAATACTCTCACATGCCGAACATTGATTGCAAACAAGATTTGTTAGTTTGTAAACAGCAAAAAGTTTTTTTCCTAACAAATTCATTTAAGACCATGTTGCAAAAGTGAATACACCCCAATGAAAGTTTAAGGAGAAACTTTATCAAGAATTTAACTACAGTCTAATTCATTAAACAGTTGTTTAGCAGACAGTTGATTTTAAAAGGTCGTCACTTAACGAATACTTCTCATTTTATGCTGTCAGCAATAACACCACATGGAAGAGAAATGTCATGAGATCTGAAAGAACAATAATTTCTTTACACAAGAAAGATGAAGGCTACACGAAGATCAGCAAAGCTTTACACATCAGTCAGAATACTGTAGGAAAGGTGATACAAAAATTTAACAAAGATGGAAATGCAATTATTTCACAGAGACACCCAGGCTGTGCACGGACGTTAACACCTCGACAGGAGTGTCTTCTGATGAGAAGGGTTGAAAAACATCACCATGCAAGTGCACTGCAGTTAGCTAAAGAAGTAAAAAAAACAAACTGGGTTGATTGTTTCCCGTGACACAGCACAGTGTACACCGCAGAGGAATGGCATGCATGGGTTAGTATTAGGGTTAGGGACTGGGACACTGTTACTGGGACTCTGTATTCCGAAGTAATGAGACCAAGATAAATGTTTTTGAAACTGATGGCTTCAAAACTGTATGGCATCCCAAAGGTGATGAGTACAAAGAAAAATGAATGGTGCCTACAGTAAAACATGGTGGTCCTTCTATGGGGCTGCATGTGTGCTGCAATTCAAGAGGTAATGCTCTATATTGCTCTATACAGTGGTGTGAAAAACTATTTGCCCCCTTCCTGATTTCTTATTCTTTTGCATGTTTGTCACACAAAATGTTTCTAATCATCAAACACATTTAACTATTAGTCAAAGATAACACAAGTAAACACAAAATGCAGTTTTTAAATGATGGTTTTTATTATTTAGGGAGAAAAAAAATCCAAACCTACATGGCCCTGTGTGAAAAAGTAATTGCCCCCTGAACCTAATAACTGGTTGGGCCACCCTTAGCAGCAATAACTGCAATTAAGCGTTTGCGATAACTTGCAACGAGTCTTTTACAGCGCTCTGGAGGAATTTTGGCCCACTCATCTTTGCAGAATTGTTGTAATTGTAATTCAGCTTTATTTGAGGGTTTTCTAGCATGAACCGCCTTTTTAAGGTCATGCCACAACATCTCAATAGGATTCAGGTCAGGACTTTGACTAGGCCACTCCAATGTCTTCATTTTGTTTTTCTTCAGCCATTCAGAGGTGGATTTGCTGGTGTGTTTTGGGTCATTGTCCTGCTGCAGCACCCAAGATTGCTTCAGCTTGAGTTGACGAACAGATGGCCGGACATTCTCCTTCAGGATTTTTTGGTAGACAGTAGAATTCATGGTTCCATCAAGCAAGCAAGTCTTCCAGGTCCTGAAGCAGCAAAACAACCCCAGACCATCACACTACCACCACCATATTTTACTGTTGGTATGATGTTCTTTTTCTGAAATGCTGTGTTACTTTTACGCCAGATGTAACGGGACACATACCTTCCAAAAAGTTCAACTTTTGTCTCGTCGGTCCACAAGGTATTTTCCCAAAAGTCTTTGCAATCATTGAGACGTTTTTTAGCAAAATTGAGACAAGCCTTATGTTCTTTTTGCTTAAAAGTGGTTTGCGCCTTGGAAATCTGCCATGCAGGCCGTTTTTGCCCAGTCTCTTTCTTATGGTGGAGTCGTGAACACTGACCTTAATTGAGGCAAGTGAGGCCTGCAGTTCTTTAGATGTTGTCCTGGGGTCTTTTGTGGCCTCTCGGATGAGTTGTCTCTGCGCTCTTGGGGTAATTTTGGTCGGCCGGCCACTCCTGGGAAGGTTCACCACTGTTCCATGTTTTTGCCATTTGTGGATAATGGCTCTCACTGTGGTTCGCTGGAGTCCCAAAGCTTTAGAAATGGCTTTATAACCTTTACCAGACTGATAGATCTCAATTACTTTTGTTCTCATTTGTTCCTGAATTTCTTTGGATCTTGGCATGATGTCTAGCTTTTGAGGTGCTTTTGGTCTACTTCTCTGTGTCAGGTAGCTCCTATTTAAGTGATTTCTTGATTGAAACAGGTGTGGCAGTAATCAGGCCTGGGGGTGACTACAGAAATTGAACTCAGGTGTGATAAACCACAGTTAAGTTATTTTTTAACAAGGGGGGCAATCACTTTTTCACACAGGGCCATGTAGATTTGGAGTTTTTTTTCTCCCTTAATAACGTAAATCTTCATTTAAAAACTGCATTTTGTGTTCAATTATGTTATCTTTGACTAATAGTTAACGGTTTTTGATGAGCAGAAATATTTAAGTGTGACAAACATGCAAAAGAATAAGAAATCAGAAAGTTTTTCACACCACTGTATATAAAAGTTAACTTTTCCAACATGACAATATTGCAAAACATAATTGGGTGAACATTCACAGGGTGAAAGTAATGCAGTGGGCAAGTACAGTATGTCTCTAAGAAAAAAAAGAGACATAAGAAAAAGACTACACAAAATTTTGCTTAGAACAATATTACAAAAACAAACCAAAGAAGAAGAATGTTATTTGTCACTTTACAGCACAGTGAAATGTCTGCTTCACATATCCCAATTAGGATCAGAGGGTCAGAGCGCAGGGTCAGCCAGCTTACAGCGCCCCTGGAGCAGGTATGGTTAAGGGCCTTGCTCATGGGCTCAACAGTGGCAAATTGGCGATACTGGGGCTCGAACACCTGAACGTCCGATCAGTAACCCACTAACCCAAAGCCTTAACCGACTGAGCCACCACTGAAAAAGAGTGTTGCATTTGGGGCAGGCGAGAATTCTACCACTGAACTACAACTGGAATCCCATTAAATCAGTCTTTCATGTTGTTGTTGTTGGTCAGATGTCCTTCCTAACATGATCCTTCCATTGTATTTAGGCTTGGCACTGCATATAGTGGGTTTGGGTATTGGGTGGGAATTAAACCCGGGAATTGAACCAAGAAACCCACCACTGAGTCACCGGTGCAAATCCATCTTTTATGTACACAAAGTAGACAAAAATGGAAGTCCTATTTTGCGGCCAACTCAACACTACTACAGTAGATTTTGCTGAACATCTAAACAGTGCTGGTATTATTTATTCATCAGACATTTTGTCAGTAAATTTTATCACAATTTTAGATACATATGCTAATTAGCTAAAAATCAGTGCATAGGAACACAAATTTATAGAACTGACTTTGGATGGAGTAACAGGAAGACTCCATCAGGATATTTTACTCTCAGTGTTGTAAGGTGACGTAACATACCTTCATATAGACTGTATGATTGTAACAGGAAACCTCTGTGTTCAGGAGCACAGACTTCACCAGACTCCTGGACGTCTTATCGTCCTTATTGAAAAAAGCACGACTGTCCTTTCTCACAGCATCAGCGTTGAGCTCCAGTGACACATTTAGGTCACTCCTTACTCCCCCTAGGAGAGAAGATAGTCACAGTTATCATAGTAGTGCCTTAGTGGTGCTTCCTAGACCTGCATAAACTGGCACCAATGGTACTGGAGTGATTGTCTCTGTTTGTGTTTGTTTCCTGTAATCTAAGCATATTGTACCTGTAAACTGGAAGAAAATGTGGATGAAAAGAACAACAAGATATTTTATATGATGCCAACCAGGAGCATTTGCCTCAGGTGTTTTACACACACACACACATACACACATACACACACACACACACACACACACACCTGTCTTTAGGACTAGTGCCTCGACAGAGCAGCCGGGCCGATGAACAAGGCACAGATAGTATTGCTGCATCAGATGTGTAAGGCTTCTCACCCTTCTTGAAAAGTCAGGCAAACTTTGATGTTCAAGTCAAATTTGGGATTGTGGTAAAATTTGAAAAACTGATTGAACAAACATTTACAGAAGACTTTTATTTACATGAGGCTCTTAATAAAACATATGAACGGTGCAAATGTTTAAAAAAAAAAAAACATACATCTATAAATGACAATCCTGGCCGAGGTGGCTCAGGAGCCCAAAGCAGTCGTTCCTGTGAACATTCAGTGAGTGGAAGACCTGAAATCAGCAGAGAACTTGTCACCAACTTGTGGCAAAGACGCATCTGTCCATAGTAACTGTAAACATTTCCAATCCATTTCCACATGTTCGGACCATTAAAGGAGATCAGGCTTGTTATTTTAGCACCACTGCAGCAGTCAGGTGAGGACACCTTTCTTCTCATTAGGGGTTGCAGTCTGGCATGTACAACACGCACACACAAAAACACACACACACACACACACACACACACACACACACACATGTATACTATGTGTAGGCTATGTGTATACGTGTGTATGTTGTGTGTTCGTGTTTTGTATCTGTGCCCTGTGTTCTGTGTTACCACGTGTACCTGTGCTCATACCTTTGCTTTTGGTGTCCTCTGCCATACTGAAGCAGGTGCTGAGGTAGAGGACAGGAATAGCATTGTCTGAGCTGCTGTGGCAGTCAAAATGATTTAGGTTGATTTCAGACGGGGAGAAACTGAGCTTTGCTGAGACGGACACAACCGGCCGAGTTCTGAGAAAAACAATCACATCATTTAGGTCAAAAGTGATCTTTACATGAGAAACGTTTCCTGTATTTGGAGTCATTACACTCACACTGTACATTTGACTGAACTGTACCTCAAGAGTAAAACGCTCCCTTGTGCTCCAACAGCAATGTCTATCAGACCATCCTGTCCCATGTCCATTACACCATCAATCGACAAGCCGAAATGCTGAAGCTGCTTATTAATGGAACTTGAAACAATTCTCTACACACACACACACACACACACACACACACACACAGAGAGAGAGAGAGAGAAAGTGCATAACATTTTAAATATACAGTAAAGTAAATGACAGTATATGATTGTGTAAAGCTTCTTTGTTGATCAATTCCTGCTCTGCAGATCAATCCCTGCTATCTGTTATCACCCAGATGAGGATGGGTTCCCTGTTGAGTCTGGTTCCTCTCAAGGTTTCTTTCTATTACCATCTCAGGGAGTTTTTCCTTGCCACTGTCGCCCTCGGCTTGTTCACCAGAGACAAACTGACCATTTTGATTCATACAAATTCACATTTCATACAAACTTAAATAATTCTTTTGATTGTGTAAAGCTGCTTTGGGACAATGACAATTGTTAAAAGCGCTAGACAATTTAAATGTAATTAAATTAAATAGATAGTCTTTGTGTCTGTTTGGAGATGTAACAGGGTTTACTGAGACAGAAGTGTAAACTGTATAATAATTTATTAAGGTGGATGTTTGAGGTGAACCTGGCTGTATTGGGGTGGATGTTCGAGATGTACCTGGCTGTATTGGGGTGGATGTTTGAGGTGTACCTGACTGTATTGGGGTGGATGTTTGAGGTGTACCTGACTGTATTGGGGTGGATGTTTGAGGTGTACCTGACTGTATTGGGGTGGATGTTTGAGGTGTACCTGGCTGTATTGGGGTGGATGTTTGAGGTGTACCTGGCTGTATTGGGGTGGATGAATGAGGTGTACCTGGCTGTATTGGGGTGGATGTTTGAGATGTATCTGGCTAGATTGGGGTGGATGTTTGAGGTGTACCTGGCTGTATTGGGGTGGATGTTTGAGGTGTACCTGGCTGTATTGGGGTGGATGTTTGAGGTGTACCTGTCTGTATTTGGTGGATGTTTGAGATGTACCTAACTGTATTGGGGTGGATGTTTGAGATGTATCTGGCTAGATTGGGGTGGATGTTTGAGGTGTACCTGTCTGTATTTGGTGGATGTTTGAGGTGTACCTGGCTGTATTGGGGTGGATGTTTGAGATGTATCTGGCTAGATTGGGGTGGATGTTTGAGGTGTACCTGGCTGTATTGGGGTGGATGTTTGAGGTGTACCTGGCTGTACTTGGAGCGGATGCCGTGATCACGGTTGCCGAGGTAAATGTAAACGGCTCCTTTTTGATCATCTTCCAGTGGAGCTCCAACAGCTAAATCCTTTAGCTGGTCTCCATTCAGATCTGATACAGCAGCTAAAGTCATCCCAAACCGACCCTGAGCTGATTCACTAATCTCCAACTGCTTCTCCAATTTCAGCTGCACACACACACAAGGCACACACACACACATTTTGTTTCGGTACACATACAGTATATTTAAATTTTCTAAATAAACTGGAGGGTGTGATAATGAGTGAGGTTTCATAAAATACTGTGTACAGCGTGATGAGGTACAGTGCCAGTCAAAGGTTTGGGCACACCTTGTAATTATTGTTTTATTATTATTATTTTAGAACAAAACTGTTTTTTTTTTTTTCCTATTTTATGAAATAGCACATATGAGATTAAATAATTACATAAAAACAACAGCAGCAGTGAGTTGTTATTTTAGGACATGAAGGTCAGCTGTTCTGGAATAATGAAACTGTCTCTCATGAAGACCTTCCCAGGAAAACAAGACCAAAACTGAGCTCTGCTGCAGAGGAGAAGTTTACTTGAGTCACTAGCCTCAGAAATCACCAATTAACAACCAGCACCTCAGATTAGAGCCGTTATGAAGCTTTACAGAGCAGAAGTAGCAAATATACATCTCAATATCAACTGTTCAGAGGAGATTATGGTGTGTTTTGGATAAACGCCTTCAGTATTGTTTTACAGTGTAGAAAGAAATAAACATCAAGAACGACCATGGAGTTAGTAGGGGTGTACAAACTTTTGACTGGTAGTGTACAAAGTCACTGAGGTATAAATATACTGCTTCAGTAACACACACTGTACAGTAGTATGTGTGTGTGTGTGTGTGTGTGTGTGTGTGTGTGTGTACCTGCTGTGTGAGTCTGTAGATATACACCCGTCCCTCTGTCTGAGGATGAGGTTGGTAATACAGCGGAGCTCCAACCACGAGGAAGTCAGTGTTGTTGTCTGAGTCCAGGTCTAACACACACACCGATCCTCCGAAATACGAGCCGATCTGCAGATTTGTTGGATACAGGTGATATATACTGTGTACCTGGCATGTATCAGTGTTTGTTCTGCTGTTGCAGTGTATTTGATGTGTTTTAGTTCACCTGCTATGGAGCAGTAATGCATGTTTCAGGTGTTTCCCCATTAATTATAGTGTTTAACAAGCTGACCTTTTCACTGTACTTACTATAAATTTGATCATATTCATTCAACATAAAAATGTCAAATAACTCCCTGTTTACAGTGTTATCCAAAATATCACACAGTTTATGTTCTCCTGACCTTTGAGAGATTTATTTCCAATTTTCTCAAATGTATAATATGGATATCGTGATCTATATAAGTGTCCTTGTTTATTCCTCACATGGTGTTTTTGACCTTGATGGACTTTTTCTCTTATTGTTCTTCTTTTCTTGGCCTTACTGTACAGTAGGTTGATGTTTACATCTCAGTATAAAATGGGTGTTTTATTATTCATATTTGGATTCCACAGCTTCCTGTTTTTCACATTGTTCCTGCGAAAGTTCCTTGTTTGTTTACACAGTAGCATTTATATATCAACTGCCTTTTCTTGTTTATACTAAATAACAACATTAACTAGTTTTACGCTTTTAATACTACTGGATTTTTGCCTTTTTAATTTTTTTGCGCTTTTTTCGGAGCTGTAACCCTGTTCCCTGAAAAGGCGGGAACGAGATGCTGCGTGAAAACGCTATGGGAACATCTTTTCGTGTTGCCGGTTGTGAAGCATGTGTGTATCAAACACGCCAAATTTTAACTTATATAACCTCGGTCAGGTGACGTCGTCTGATGAGACGCACCTGCAGGTTATAAATAGGAGTAAACCGGAAACATTCCTCAGATTAATTTTGTCTGAAGGGACGTCCGGTCACGTGAGTAGCATCTCGTTCCCGCCTTTTCAGGGAACAGGGTTACAGCAAAGTAACCCGAGACGTTCCCTTTCAAAGGCTACACTCGATGCTGCGTGAAAACGCTATGGGAACGAGAATACCAACGCCGCCGCACTGCAAGTGTCTGGACCCCCGGGTTGTGTAGCGTGTGCGCACAAAGACCGAGGAGGTCTCAGAACTATCTCTGGGAAGATGATTCGAGCACCCGTGAACCCGGAGTAGCAGGCACATCCAGGCTATAAAATCTAACAAATGTGTGCGGAGAGGACCAACCTGCAGCATCGCACACTTGCTGCAGGGGAACACCTCTCCCCAGATCGATAGATGAGGCAATCCCCCTGGTTGAATAAGCCTTTATTCCTAGAGGCGAAGTAAGCCCACGCTTACTGAAGTACTGAAGCAATTCGGCAGTGATCTGGGTCCACCTGCTTCGTCATGCACCAACTTCCAAATACATTCCATTTGAGGGCGTAGGCTTTCGTAGTGGAGGGAGCCCAAGCATTTAAAATAGTGTCAATAACACTGGCTGAAAGACCAGCTTGACTTAGTTGGTCCCGTTCATGTGCAAAACGTGAAGGTTCCAAAGCTCGGGCCGGGGATAAAATATTGTCTCCTGCACCTGAGACAGAAGATCCCTCCTCACTGGAATCACCCATGGTGAGCCATCGAGGAGAGATATTAGGTCCGAGAACCACACCCTGGTCGGCCAACAGGGCGCTATCAATAAAAGGCGCAAACGCTGTTGACGGACCCTCGCCAGGACTCCTGGGAGCAGAGCTATCGGAGGAAATGCGTAAAGGCGTAATTTGGGCCACGTATGGGCCATGGCGTCCAGACCCAGGGGAGCTGGATGAGTCAGAGAGTAGTAGAGGGGACATTGTGCTGTCTCTTGGGAGGCAAAGAGGTCCACCTCTGCTGTAAAGAATTTTTCCCAGATCTGACTGACTACTTCGGGATGGAGCTTCCATTCCCCGTGTGTCACAGCTTGTCTGGACAATAAGTCTGCTCCCACATTCATGTGCCCTGGAATGTAAATCGCCCTGAGGGACAGGAACTTGTCCTGTGCCCAAAGCAGAACCTGGTGCGCTAGCTTGTTCAAGTGGCGCGAGCGCAGTCTGCCCTGGCGATTTATGTAGGAGACTACCGATGTGTTGTGGGTGAGGGAAGCGTCTGTCGTTAGCATCTTGCGACAACAAGACGGGCCTAGAGTGGGACCCAAAGTCATGAACCGGGGTCTGAACCACGTGGAAAGGGTACAAAGTCCTCTGCGCGTAATCTTTATTTGCCTTCAAGGATTGGCCCTTGCATGAAGTCCCCTGGCTCTTAGCCACAACTGAAAAGCTCTCATGTGCAGAAGGCCCAAAGGTATCACCGTGGATGCAGCTGCCATGAGGCCTAAACATTTTTGAAAGTGATGTACAGTCACTCTCCGGTCTAGCCTGATTTTCTTCAGGGCATTGAGAATGGATTCGATACGAGCAGGAGACATCTGTGCCCGCATAACGATTGAATCCCAAATAACACCCAAGTATGTTGTCCTCTGAGCTGGAAAGAGAATGCTTTTCGCGGCATTAGGTCTCAATCCTAATGAATGAAGATGAGCTAGGACGACATCCCGATGTCGAAGCACTAGCTCCTAAAACTGGGCCAGAATGAACCAGTCGTCTATGTAATTTAAAATACGGATGCCCTGGAGTCGCAAGGGAGCCAGGACTGCATCCGTGCACTTTGTGTATGTGCGGGGTGATAGAGCTAGACCAAATGGAAGGACCCGATATTGGTAGGCTTTTCCCCCGAAAGTGAACCTCAGGAACTTCCTGTGTTGTGGCAAAATTTCTATGTAAAAATATGCATCCTTAAGATCTATTGTCACAAACCAATCCCTTGGTTAAATTTGTGAAACAATGCTTTTAACAGTCAACATCTTGAATCTGTACTTTTTGAGATAGCGGTTCAGTCCGCGAAGATCTAGGATTGGACGCAGCCCCCTGTCCTTCTTGGGAGTCAGGAAATAATGACTGTAGTAGCCTGACTCTATGTCTGGAAGGAGAACCTGTTCTATGGCCCCTTTTTTCAGCAATGCCTGCAGTTCAAAAGTCAACAGAAGCGCCCTTTCCAGTATCACGGAGGTGGTAATCACGCCGTTGAAACGCGGAGGGCAATGTACAAACTGAATCCTGTAGCCCTATTCTACAGTCTTTAACACCCAGGGAGATATGTTTGGCAGTAGCTTCCACGCTGCCAGCTTCTCCGAAAGGGGCACAAGTTTTAGCACTTCGGCTACACGGGGGGTGTTAGTGGTTCGGCATCCCGGATTACAACAGGATAAAACCGAAGGACTAACGTACTGTTGGTGGCCGGTGTTGTCCGAAACACCAAAGGCGGCGGAAACTGAGCACCAACCCCCTGGGGGTGCCAGGGAGGGCGTCTTCCTATGTGAAAGGGTGTTGGTCCTCCCCCACGGTCCTGGGCGCATAAGCTTCAGGACGACTTCTTTGAAAAGAAGACTGTGCGGCGATCTGACCTCTTTGAGGCAGCCTGTGAGGGGCGGCGAGCCGTACCCCTGTCTTTACGAGGGGGTGCCTGGCTGCTGACGCTTTCTTTCTGCGCCTCCCGTCTGGCGCGAATCAGATCTGATCGAGACTGGGTGGCCGACAGTCTCGACTCTTGAGCACGGCGTGGGAGAAATTTCCCAAAAGCCTGTTCATAAAGCCTAGCTTCCCGAAACCTGGTGGCGACGGAATTTACAGCTTCGCCGAACAGGCCGGAAGGTGAGACGGGGGCATCAAGGAGGAATGTTCGATCCTTATCCTTGATGCCCGTCAAATTTAACCATAGGTGCCTTTCTGTAGACACCAGGGCAGCCATAAAACGGTCGATAGCACGGGCTGTCTGTTTGGTCGCACGAAGGGACAAGTCAGTCGCCCGGCGTAATTCTGTGAAGGCTAACTTTAGCAGGTTGGCCTGATACGCCTGCAAGACCGCCATGGTGTGCAAAGATGCGCCGGCTTGACCTGCTGCTTGAAACGCCTTCCCTACCAGGGTAGAAGAAGTTCTACACGGCTTGGAGGGAAGTGTTGGCTTCTTTAATGAGGATGATGTCCCAGGAGAGAGATAGCAGGCGAGTGTCTCTTTTATCTGAGGCATCACCATGTAACCACGTGCTTTTGCATCAACAATATTCGCATAAAACGAAGTTGAAGGAACAAAAATACGGAATGAATAAGGCTTTCTCCATGAACGAGTTAATTCGTTGTGAAGGTCGTCAAAAAAGGGGAGAGAGCGACGTTGTGGCTCCATCTCCTGGCCACCCGACAGAAACCTGTCATCTAATTTTGAGTGTTTGGGGAAGGCTTGCTCCTGTGGCCAATCAATGTGCAGCCGCTCGACTGCACGCGTTATGACTTCAAGCAGCTCCTCATACTCTCTATCTCCCTTAGAGGAGTGTTCCGAGGTAGCTACTTCCATTTCCACAGAAGCAAGAGAGCAAGCCTCTTCTACACACTCACGAGAAGCACCGGAGTGCGCTCGTGAAGTGGAAGGAGAGACTTCGCGATCGGAAGAGAGGGTGAGAGAAAGGAGGGGTGACTCCGTCTCTCGCGCCTCGGCCAGATCGGCTTGTGATCCCCAGGAATGCAGCGTGGCTCGTGGCTCTCTAAAGAACGCAAGGCGCGCGCGAAGCACCTTCATGGAAAGAAGATCACAGTGTTCACAGCCTCCCTCAAGCCCTTGGAGAGCGTGACTTTCCCCCAAACACTCAAAGCAAAAAGTGTGGAGATCGCCCTCCGCGAGAAAATTCCTACGCGGAGGGACACATCTAGTTTTAAACTTCGCCATTATATCGGTGAGTTAACACTTTTCTTTGATTTTTAATTTTTATTTGCTTTGTTTGTGACACACGCTCACAATGCGGTCATGAAGACAAAAGATCTGAGGAATGTTTCCGGTTTACTCCTATTTATAACCTGCAGGTGCGTCTCATCAGACGACGTCACCTGACCGAGGTTATATAAGCCAAAATTTGGCGTGTTTGATACACACATGCTTCACAACCGGCAACACGAAAAGATGTTCCCATAGTGTTTTCACGCAGCATTGAGTGTAGCCTTTGAAAGGGAACGCGCGTACCATCTGAGAACAACAAGCGGAATCCATCACCAAATAATTAAAACTCAGACTCAGGTACGATATAATGGATAATATTCAGCTTGTTCAGTGTGTGGTAGTGAGCACACACTGAATTTTACTTGTGATAGGTGTGTGTTAGTAAGCACTCTGAATGGAGAAGATATTAGCGTTAGAGGAGCGCATCCAGACTTTAGAGAGGGTTAGAGAGCGCAAGACCAGTGTTATTCTATAAAGCTAGGACTGTTAAATATTAGATCTCTCGCATCTAAAGCAGTTATAGTTAATGAAATTATCACGGATCAGGAGTTTGATATACTCTGTTTAACAGAAACCTGGATTAAACAGGACGAGTATGTAGCTCTAAATGAAGCTAGTCCTCCTGGATACAGCTACATACACCAGCCTCGGTTAACTGGTAGAGGAGGAGGCGTCGCAGTTATTTACAATGATAATCTGACTATTATACAAAAACACGGACACAAATTTAATTCATTTGAAGCTCTCTACAGTAACATAACAAGTGTAGCTACAAATACTAAGTCAGCTCAGTCGATTCCACTAATCGTCATTTACAGACCTCCAGGGCCGTACTCTGAATTTCTTAGTAAATTTGCAGATTTCCTCTCAAACCTAGTCGTTTTAGTAAAAGACCTCGGTGTGATTATTGATTCCAGCCTTTCATTTGAAGCTCATGTAGATAATATTACCAGGATAGCATTCTTTCACCTCAGAAATATTGGCAAGATAAGAAATATATTGTCGCTAAACGATGCAGAAAAACTAGTTCATGCTTTTATCACCTCTAGGTTGAACTATTGTAATGCCTTACTCTCTGGTTGTTCAACAAAGTTAATAAACAAGCTTCAGCTAGTCCAGAATGCAGCAGCGAGAGTCCTCACTAGAACCAGAAGATACGATCACATCACCCCTATCTTATCTTCACTGCATTGGCTCCCTGTGAAATTTCGCATTGATTTTAAAATACTTCTGTCACACACACCTGCCTTGTGACGGCACTAGGACCCGGAAGTAGTACGGTCGCAAAACAGGAAGCATAAAAGGAGACAAGATGGCACTTCACATCGCTTAGTCATTGAGTTCGCCCAATGTCAGTTCAGATCGTCCGTCTGCCATTTCGTGAGTACTCACTTTCTTGGGTCTACTTTCTGATTCGAGTGTGTGTTTATAGGACGCGGGTTAAATTTGTGTTTTTCCCTTGCTTCCCTTTCGTGAGAGTTCTTAGACTAAATCGCGTGGTTATCCTGCCTACTCGCTTGCTTCCCCGTTTGGGTTTACCATCCACGCTACAAAGGGCTAACTGCTAAGTGCTAAGTCTTCTGATCATCCCGGTTAGTTTCGTGACAACTACTCTTGCAGACAGTTGTTCTCTGAGGACCTGTGACTTTAGACGCTCAATATAATATAATAAAATGCACTCCATTTAATTTCACACATCTCCTGTTATACTGAACTTCCAGTCTCACATAGTTTTATGCAGATCAATCCCTGCTATCTGTTATCACCCAGATGAGGATGGGTTCCCTGGTGAGTCTGGTTCCTCTCAAGGTTTCTTCCTATTACCATCTCAGGAAGTTTTTCCTTGCCACTGTCGCCCTCGGCTTGCTCACCAGGGACAAACTGACCATTTTGATTCATACACATTCACATTCTATACAAACTTAATTCTTTTAATTGTTTAAAGCTGCTTTGCGACAATATAAATTGTTAAACGCCTATACGAATAAATTGAAACATAAGACTAATCATTTTTTTCATTTTTGCATATTTATTGACTTTTACAATCACTGAACATTGGCACACTCATGTACATTTACACTCACCCTGGATATTTCTGGACATTGGCACATTTAGGCACCTTCTCACTCACCCTGGACATTTCTATTAAATTTCACTTTTGCACATTGCACATTACACATTCATGCACATTTGCATATTCATGGACATACCTATTTAATTTTACCACAATCCAGTTCTTTTTCAGTGTACAAATCCATTTTTTTTTTTTCGTTTAATGTAAATAATGTGCATATTTATATTTACAAAAAAATACAGCTATAGGTTTTCTATAGTTTTCTATATTTCAATATTTCCTATATTGTATAGCTAAGTTTATTTTATATTTTTGCTAGATTTTTAATAGCTATGTTTTTCTCTGGCTATGTTTCTACATATTCTATTCCTTATTTTATTCCATAATTCATTTTTTATTTTAACCTTATTTCATTTTTAGGTCATGAGTGGTCGTAGAAGCATTTCGCCGCATATAATTTTATTTGTCACATACACAGTCATACACGGTACTGTGTATGACTGTGTATGTGACAAATAAAATAATATTTGAATTTGAATTCTATTCTATCTTATGAATTATTCTATTTACTACACTGTCATGGTGGTGTAGCGGTTAGCACTGTCGCCTTGCACCTCCAGGGTACAGGCTCGATTCCCGTCTCTGTGTGTGTGGAGTTTGCATGTTCTGCCTGTGCTTGATGTGTTTCCTCTGGGTACTCTGGTTTCCTCCCACAGTCCCAAAACCTGCAGATTAGGCTAATGGGTGTTCCCAAATTGCCCATAGTGTGTGTATGTGTGTGTCCTGCGATGGATTGGGACCATGTCCAGGATGTACCCTGCCTCATGCCCTTAGTTTCCTGGAATAGACTCCAGACCCCTTTGACCCTAAATTCAGGGTAAAGCAGTCTAGACGATGAGTAAGTGAGTGAGTGAGTGAGAGCTCAGTCTGACTCATGTGTGCAAAATAAATCTCCTCCTGCTGAACCCTGGCTCTGAGTCGCCTGATCCTGTTGTCATTTAATGCACTCCAGAAGAAGAGCGTTTAATAAATTACAACACAGTGCAGAGGGAACAGTTAATTCTTACCAGTTCTCCTGCGATATTGCTGATGGCTTCCCACTTGTCAGTGCTCTTCCTGAACAGAGTCACCCGACCCCTGTAATCACATCTCGGTGCTCCAGAGAACACAAGAGAATCTCTGCCCCTCTGCCCAACCACAACAGAGTAACCTGAACACACACACACACACACACACACACACACACCAAATGTCACCTTATTACAGAACCAGGACAGTGTAAGCTCAGCTGCTGGGGTTCTGCATTAGACCTGGACTAATCACGTGTACAGTACATGCCACTAACAGCTCAAAGAAACAGAGACATGTGCTTGTGTAACAAACAGTGTAACATACCATTGTATGAATCAGTATTTAGGTTTATGTCTTTGATTTCCATCTCACTGATCGAAGCTTCAGATCCTGTGACCTCATACAGGTTTCCAGTCCAATGATTAGATCCAACCGCTCCCAGTATGAGAGTGTCCTGGAATAAATAAAGAAGTGGTGAACTGTTTGTGTTTAGACAGATTTTAGAAAATGTATTGAATGCACATGTAACTTTATAATGAGCATTTCACTACATATCATACTGTGTATGGTTGTGTAGGTTAAACTCTTTTCAGTTCATTCAGACTCCATTTACATTATATACTACATCTGTTTCCCTCATTGCTGAATCTTGATTGTGTTTGATGGGTCATTTAATTAAAATTTCTAATGTTGATATCCATAGTTTACCCCTGTGTATAATCCCTGCTCTTTTTCCAGTTTGTTCTTTTTCTGTCGCTATTTGTTCATCTAAATGCAGAGATTTTGGCATTTTATTTGTTTGTTGTTTTATTTTTATTGCTCACTTTACAAAAAAAAACTGCAGTTTTATTGTTTTCTTGCAGTTATACAATTTTTCTGAAAGTAAAATTAAGTACAATGCAGTTTAAATGCAGTTGTATTGATATATGATTATGTAACTTTGTACTTTTTAAAGAGTTAATTGCTAAAATAGGCCCATATCAATTATTACAGCAAAAGTTCCTCATTTGTTTGAATCCAGCTCCAAACAACAAAACTCCAATTCCGGGTACGTTATCATGTTTAGTATTAAGAAATTTGCATTTTATTCGCGTGATGTCAACTTACTAGGTCACATCTATCTAAAGGAATCTTTGAAAGGAATCAGCATTGGTAGTGGTCCATTTTGTATTGAATATAAAAAAAATTGTAAAATGCAACCACGGGGGGACGCAATCCAGTGTCTCCTTGTGCCAGTCCCAAGTCTGTATAAATGCAGACGGTTGTGTCAGGAAGGGCATCCAACATAAAACATTTGCCAAATCAATGATGTAAATCACAAATATAATTCCCATACCGGATCGGTTGTGGCCCGGGTTAACAACGACCGCCAATCGTGCGGTTGAAGCTTATGAGCAGGGTTCAAATTGCTTTACCATAGTGTGGATAGGAAAAGAAATGGAGTAGGAGTTATTCTGAAAGAAGAGTTCGTAAGGAATGTTCTAGAGGTGAAGAGAGTATCAGATTGGGTGATGAGTCTGAAGCTGGATATTGAAGGGATAATGTTCAATGTTGTTAGTGGTTATGCCCCACAGGTAGGATGTGAGTTAGAAGAGAAGGAGACATTCTGAAGTGAGTTAGATAAAGTGAGGCAGAGCTTCCCCAGAGGTAAGAGAGTGGTGATTGGTACAGACTTTAATGGACATGTTGGGGAAGGGAACAGAGGTGATGAAAATGTGATGGGCATTTTTGGTCTTCAGGACAGAAATGTAGAAGGACAGATGGTGGTGGACTTTGCAAAGAGCATGGAAATAGCAGTAGTAAATACTTTCTTCCAGAAGAGGCAGGAACATAACGTGACATATAATAGTGGAGGCACAAGCGCTCAGGTGGACTACATCCTGTGTCAACATTGTAATCTGAAAGAGATCAGTGACTGCAGAGTGTTGGTAGGGGAGAGTGTAGCCAGACAACACAGAATGGTGGTGGGTAAAATAACCCTGGTGGTGAGGAAGGTGAAGAAGACAAAGGCAGAGCAGAGGACAAAGTGGTGGAAGCTGAGAAAGGAAGAATGTTGTGAAGTCTTTAGGGAGGAGTTGAGAAAGGCTATGGGTGGTCAGGAGGTGCTTTCAGTTGACTGGACAACTACTGCCAGTGTGATTAGGGAGACAGGTAAGAGGGTACTTGGTGTATCATCAGGTAAGGGGAAAGTGGACAAGGAGACTTGGTGGTGGAATGAGGAAGTCCAGGAGTTTATACAGGGAAAGAGGCTAGCTAAGAAGAAGTGGGACACTGAGAGGACTGAAGAGAGTAGACAGGAGTACAGGGAGATGCACCGTAAGGCCAAACAAAGAGCATATGAGGACTTGTATGCTAGGCTGGACAGTAAGGAGGGAGAGGTGGATCTGTACAGGTTGGCAAGGCAGAGAGATAGAGATGGGAAGGATGTGTAGCAGGTTAGAGTGATTAAAGATAGAGATGGAAATGTACTGACAGATGCCAGGAGGGTGATGGGAAGATGGAAGGAGTACTTTGAGGAGTTGATGAATGAGGAAAACGAAAGGTGAACAAAAAGTAGAAGAGGTGACTGTTGCGGAACAGGAAGTAGCAAATATTAGTAGAAGTGAGGTGAGAAGGGCGTTGAAGAGGATGAAGAGTGGAAAGGCTGTTGGTCCTGATGGCATACCTGTGGAGGTTTGGAAATGCTTAGGAGAGGTGGCAGTAGAGTTTTTGACTAGTTTGTTTAACAAAATCTTGGAGAGTAAGAGGATTCCAGAAGAATGGAAAAGTGTATTGGTGCCAATTTTTAAGAACAAGGGAGATGTGCAAAGCTGTGGCAATTACAGAGGCATAAAGCTAATGAGCCATACAATGGAGCTGTGGAAAAGAGTAGTGGAAGCTAGGTTAAGGGCAGAGGTGAGCATTTGTGAGCAACAATATGGTTTTATGCCTAGAAAGAGTACATCAGATGCAGTATTTGCTTTGAGGATGCTGGTGGAAAAGTACAGAGAAGGTAATAAAGAGTTGCATTGTGTCTTTGTAGATTTATAGAAGGCGTACGACAGGGAGAGGAGCTGTGGTATTGTATGAGGAAGTCTGGAGTGGCAGAGAAGTATGTTAGAGTGGTGCAGGACATGTATGAGAGCGCTAAGACAGTGGTAAGATGTGCTGTAGGTGTGACAGAAGAGTTCAAGGTGGAGGTGGGTCTGCATCAAGGATCCTTTTTGTTTGCTCTAGTGATGGACAGGATGACAGATGATTGTGAATATATCGGTAGGAGGATGCTGTGGTTGCAACTGCCAGGGAGGAGGTCCAGAGGAAGACCAAAGAGGAGATTTATGGATGCAGTGAGAGAAGACATGAAGTTAGTTGGTGTAAGAGAAGAGGATACAGAGGATAGGGTTAGATGGAGGCAGATGATTCGCTGTGGCGGCCGCTAAAAGGGAACAGCCGAAAGACAAAGAAGAAGAAGAAGATTAAAAAAATTGTAACATCGCATAAATAAATCATGGGTAGTGTATACTATCAGTAAAAAAAAAAAAAAAGCACATTATGATGAGTTTAATTTTCAAGTCGCGTGAAATTTGCTGTGTTTTCCATTTCAGGAATTAAAAATGCTAACAATGTCACTTTTGGGCTTTACTGTGCTCCGTAGAATCTCAGTGGTACCTCATAACCCCTCACGGGCGAGCTGTCTCCCTAAATGCGTGTTCCCTGGACCGTTCCCTGTACGAGGTGAGACTAAGAAAACGCATCCCGATGGGGGAACCAACTTCGACACAACACTAGCATTTGAGCCTCACAGCGGGGCGAGTGAGTGACAACTGGGTGCTAAGGCTAGCCCACCAGAGCACACCTACTCTGCGCTTCACGTGTCCAGCAGGTTTGCTCTCCTGTATCTGAACCCATTACTGAAGGTATAGGCTCAGACTCCTTCTGTATTTCCTGCTTGTGCATTAACATGTGCTCAGCAAAAGAAACTGGGTGATGTAATAAATTTGTCTGACTCTTTTTTTATGTCAGGAGGAAACAAATGAGGAAAGCATGCCTCAGCCTAACCCCTGTGTGAAATCTAGTGACGTTCCCAAGGCTACTTCTAAACCAGATGCCAAATGTATAACTCATGCGAAGCTGGTAATATCTTAGAAGGCCAACCCTTCGCAAACCCATTGTTTTGAGACTGCAGTGGAGAAAGGGGAGCAGGAGAAGCACCCCAACTGCAACAAAATTGGTGTTCTAATGCGAAAGTGGTCACCACGTAATTCTTCTGATGATTGGCATAATGTATGTCAGGTTGTAGTCCCTCTGTCATGTTTGCGGGTCTTGTGTCTGCGTGGCATAACTGCAGAGGCACAGGATGACTGTTTTAAAGTTCTTTTTATTAATAACGAAAGAAAGTTACACGGAAACCAAACTCGACTTTGAGCACAACAGGAATCTTTACTTTAATTCCCTCTTTGAAAACACAACATTCACATAACCACTACAACAAATGCTAGACGCCTGAATGAGGTTCAGTTAGGCTATTTATAATCACTGACCGAGGTGCAGTCTGGGACATGCAGTTCCCAACTAAACATAACCAAAAAACACAACCAAAACCAGTCTTTGGGTGCTTTGGTGCCCTCTAGGGATTAACCCTTACACCCTCAAGAATTTTGCAACTAAGTTCTCATGTTGGCCCATGACCATTCTTGTTCTGGTCATGTAGGCATACGGAAAACCTACTCACAGGCTTTAAAGTATTTCGTATGGCCTGGTATGAGGGAGATGTACTGTAGTTCAATACTATAGATCTTGTCACACATGTCAACTCGTAGGTAAGTCAAATCAAACTCTGCCTCCTGGGCCCTTGAAGCCTATTTCAATTGAAACTGAACCCTTTGAGAGGGTTATCGTTGATTGTGTTGGTCCTCTGCCAAAAATGTGCTTTGGAAGTTGCTATGGAATGATCTGCCGTTGTATCTTAGACAAATTAAATCTTTTATGGTTTTTAAGTCATCACTTAAAACACTTTCAACTCAGATTGATTTGTTGACTGATATTCTTGTGTTTATTTAAACTGACACTTATTTCATTTGTGATGTAACCTATTCTTGTTAGGCGGTGTACAGCACTTTGGCCGACCTTGTTGTTTTTAAAGTGCTGATTGATTGAGTTTGATTGATTGCTATTTATTTACGCTAATGTGTGCTGCCACGCGTTATACAGAAGCTATTCCCATTCACTATAACACTGTGACCACATGTGAACAGGCCTGGACTCACCATAAGGCATACGCAATGCCGACGCACATTTTGGCCGACGCACATTTTATGGGCTGGGGCTGTCAGTCATAATTTAATATTTTTTAAAAAGTTTATTAGGCCAATTAATTTATTACCGCAACAGTAGAGTATCTGAGACACAAATCATGGCCCATTGGTTGACTGTCTTGAAGGACATTGAGCTAGTCTCCCTCCAGGCCAGCCCTCATCTCCCCTTGACAAAATCTGCTATTTAGAGTTCGACCAGAGTTTGAGATGAGTTCGTCTATACCAATGGATAAACCAGAAAAGAGCAAATAGGGTGCAGAGAAGCTGCAGGAGAAAAGACGCAAAAGCCTACAAGTGGAAGCAGCAAAATGTGCGAAAATCACAGAAATGCTTGCCACCACCACACGTTCAATTACAGCTGCTGGTGTAGGGCCATCAACATCTAGTGCAGAGGCAGTCCAGTGCTCAGGCTGCCGGAGCGGCACAAGGGAGCGTACAACAGAATAACGTCAATGTTAGTTACACAGATGAAGAGGGAGTAGCTATTAAAATTGATTCGGAGAAGGAGGAGGTGGTGAGAGACATGACTCAGCAGGAACAGGTTGAGGAAGGGTTCAGAATAGCTACGAGTCCAGTAAGAACTAGCCGAAATGTTGGCAGAGTGAAGTGAGGGACATTTATGTAGGGAAGACAGAGGGCTTTTTTGTGCTGTGTGTGTGTGTGTGTGTGTGTGTGTGTGTGTGTGTGTGTGTGTGTGTGTGTGTGTGTGTGTCACTCGTGCTTTTGAGTGTTTGTCGATAACCTGCACCACTAGCCTACTGTACCTAGCTGCTACTTACAAATGAACCGTCTGCCAATTAGGTACATTCTCTTTGTCATGACATTTGACATGGTCTGACTGTAGGCCTACTTTATCTTGACTTATTTGTGTTTGTGAACAGTAAATTTTGTTAAACACTTGTCTAAAGTCATCTCAAGCAGTGTTTTGTTTAACGATAAATTTTGCTACAAGGTGGGGATTTTGTCACTGTGGCCTTCTGTTTCAAGTCTGAGTATTGTAATGAGAGTAATAAAAGACTGTAATAACAATAATAATAATTAAGAATAGTTTTTTAGCAAAGTTATTCGCTTTCATGCAGGTTACTGGGGTTAATGTTTGAAAAAAAATAGTGAGCGCATATATCCTTTGATATGTCATATGCCTCAGCATATTGTTTAAATAATCATGGTGGGCCGCTATGGCCAAAAATGCCAGGGCCGTTTTTTGGTCCCACTCCAGCCCTGTCCGGAACTATACCTAAATCCGGTGGAGGGAATGCAGGATTGGTGTGATGTGAGCATGTAGGTTCTCTAAGATAGTGGTACATGATGGAGCTGACCTTCGTCAGTCCACCACTTGGTGCACGAACAATAATCTATCAACACCAATAAGACCAAGGAGCTCATTGTGGACTTCAGGAAAGGAAGAAGAGGTTCACATCAACCCATCTACATCAACGGGATGGTTGTTGAGCCTGTCTCATCCTTTAAGTTCCTGGGGACCCACATTTCAGAGTACCTATCCTGGTCCACTAACACCTCTAGCCTGGTCAAGAAGGCTCACCAACGCCTATTCTTCTTGGGAACACCTAAGAAGAACCAGCTGTCCTCAACTACTCTGGTGAACTTCTATCACTGCACAATGGAAAGCATCCTAACCAACTGTGTCACAGTTTGGTACGGAAGCTGTTCTGTTGCTGAGCGTAAGGCACTGCAGCGGGTGGTAAAAACTGCCCAGCGTATTATAGTGACTCCAATTCCATCCATTGAGGACATTCAAAGGAAACACTGTGTGCAACGAGCACACAGTATTCTTAAGGATAACTCTCACCCTGCCCACAAACTGTTTTCTCTCCTGCCTTCCGGTAAGCGCTTCAGGTGTGCCAGGTCAAGAACCAGCAGACAGAGAAACAGCTTCTTTCCCAGAGCTGTCTCCTTATTGAACTCTGCCCCACCTGCCCACCCCTCACACACCCCTATACTCCTCCCATTACACTATTTACACTTTACACTATTTATTATGGACTGCACTACAATGTACATACCTGTTTGAAAATACAAATATCCATGCACAATATATTTGTAAACTTCTGACTGAGTATATACTCGTACATGCCTACTTGTAAATTCCTGTACATTATGTTCATATCCACCTGTACATGTCTACTTGTAAACTCCTGTCTTTAGAGAATAGCAACCTGTACATTATGCTCATATCTATTTGTAAATTCCTGTCTACAGTTAATAAAAACTTGTATATATTGACCACCCACTTTAAATTTATAATTATAGTTACTTGCAATATGTATACTATGCTTACATAATATCCTGCACATTATGTTCATATCTATTTGCAAATTTCTGACTACAGTTAATAACAACCTGTATATATGGCTTATCCACTGTAAATTTATAAGTATAGTTACCAGCAATCTGTATAATATCCTTCTGTAATAGTTACCCATAGCTTCTCCCTGCACATATCCCTCTTAAGTGTACTTAGAACTTATACTTTTATCCTGCACTTTCTGATAACTGCACTTCTGGTTAGACCTAAACTGCTTTTCGTTGCCTTGTACTTGTACATGTGTAATGACGATAAAGTTGAATCTAATCTAATCTAATTTAATCTTTTGAAAATTGGCATAAATGCGACATTGCATTCCCTTTAAACAGATTGATCTCCCGCACTGCTACAGACATTTAACTTCACAGTGTTATAATAAACAGTACACACGCACACGGATGATGACTAGACATGTGACACATGCGCACTGAGACTGAGCATTAGAGACCGACTCCACAGATCACCCACAATCCCACAGCGAGAGGATGAGAAGAACCATTAGCCTAGTTGTGATCACATGACCCTCTGCAGACATGCGCATGCGTACTACTCATAAATCAAGACCTCGCTCATTTAAAAAGTTAAAATTTATTACAAATTTTAGCTTGTCTTACAAACCACTTTGACCGAGTTACTCACGATCCAAAGTTCCCTTGTATACCTGTACACATTGACATTTCATACAACTTTCATAATTTCTTTTGATTGTGTGAAGCAGCTTCGTGACGATAATTGTTAAAAGCGCTACACAAATAAAATTGAATTGAACTGATGTTAGTGTGATCAGTACCTTGTCACTTGCAGCACTGAATCCGCTCTGAGACAGCTCTTTACTAAACAACATGCCCCGAGTTCCTGAACACACAAACCCCATAATTCATTAGTGACAATCATTTATTTCATTTATTTATTCTTTTATAAAAAAGCTTCAGTCATGGTACTTCAATCTGCTTATCATTTATTCATTTGTTTGCTTCTAGAAACAAAATAAAAAAAATAAATAACTTAAATAAAATAAAATTTATACAATAAAAAAAATCATAAGAAAGGCAAAACTATACATAAGACTCACAACTAAAATTACAAAATGGTAATTTTAAATAAATAGGTAATAAAGAATATTCCATTTTGTAAGATTAGACAAAATTAGGCTAAATAGTTCTTATAATAATTTACAAATAGAAAATGACACGAGATCAATTCACTGTCCTGTGCCCTGAGCTCTGTGTTACTGTTCTAATAACCTACTGGTCATTACCTATGCAGTTAATATAATAATAATAATAATAATAATAATAATAATATTTTGGTAAAATTTTTTAAATTATATTTTAGTAAATGTATTCTTATTTGTCTAAATCATTTATACAAATTTAATCAAGTTGACTTTTTTAAATGCAAAAGAGTACATAAAAATTAAAATTATCCCAGTGTATCACACCTTTTCTTGTTAAGAGCTTATTGAAGCTTGCGAAAAGCATTAAAGGTTTGGTGTCCTTAAATAGTACAAAATTATTCATGTCCATCAGGAATAAATAAATAAATAAATAAATAAATGAGACTAAAATAAAAAAGAGAATTATTCAGCACACCAAGTAAAATGTTCTGGGTCATGCCACTTGTCTGATGGAAAAACACAATAGAATATTATAAATATCTTTTTATATTGGTTTTAGAAATGAATATTGAGAAAACTGAGGTGTTTTCATTACCCTGCATGCCAAAGATCTTATTTTGTAAATTATCCAAAAGTCCATTAAGTCCAGCGTAGTTGTTAATCATGAAGATGTTGTTCTCTTTCGGCTCTGAGGCAAACTTTTTCAGCTTCTCTAATTTGACTTGATGCCCCACCTAATGATGAGAAACAACTTCATTACAGCACACGATTAGTGAGGGAGAGGGGAGACACTGAATGGACTGATGGATGATGAGAGATAAGTGTACAGATGGATGGATGGATGGATGGATGGATGGATAGAGAGGTGATAAGGTCTGTGTGTTACTGACTCACCCCAATAACAAAGCGAGCGATGTTTTGTTCCTCACAGCGATGTATGACGTTATTGTCTAAATCAGAAGGAGCTCCATCTGTGATGATGACGAGGGCTTTAGTCGCCTCAGGATTCGCACCGGACTTATTATTATTAAACAGATGATCACTGGAAAATAAACACCAAAACTCTACTTCATTATCACTGAACACTCTACAGTCTGAAGGTCTGTAAACCACATTTAGGAGGTCAGGCTGGATTAGTTCATTAACATATGCAGCATGTTTATTTATGTACAGTCCTATGAATTTTTACTGTTTTTACATTTTTCTGAGTCAGTAAAAAACTTTCGGATTTCCACAGAGTGATTTTTTAAAATAATGAATAAATGTAAAAATATATATTAATTAATGTAAAAAGGAAAAGATGTCACGGGGCCGAGCGAGTCGGGCAGGCTGATAGAACCCAAAACAGACACATCACACAAGAATAAAAAGTCTTAGTAAGTTTAATTATGAAAGTGCTGAAGAAAGGAGGAGCAGTGCTTAGTGTCACTTAGCCTGTGATACACCTGTATAGTAGTGCTTTTTCTATTTAAAAAAAATATATTGATTTTAATGTTTTTAAATCAAGTGTATCCATTTCAGTATGTGTAGAGTCCACAGTACTAGTCCCTGTGTTTAAGCTCTGACTATAGGAAGCATACAGTAAGAGTGTTAATATAAACCTGATGTTCATGTTACTGCAGGATCTACAGGCTGTTATATAAAATAAATTCATACCTTCTGACCTTTAAATATTTACTGTAGGATACCATACAGTATGTGTGTGTTTATATACTGTGTGTTTATATAGAGATACTCACAGGGTGAACTGGATGGCTCTGTGTGTGTTTGTGAGCTGCTTCATGTGCCCTTCGTCATCAAGTCTCTTCTTCGCCGTGCCACTAACATAATCTTTAAAGGTGAAAACTGTCCTGAAATCGCTAGAAAACTGAACAGCAGCAAACTACACACACACACACACACACACACACACACATATACACACACACACACACACACACACACACACACACACACATATATACACACACACACACACACACATATACACACACACACACACACACACATATATACACAAATATAACAATAACAACTCATTGTGTTGTGTTTATTCGCTTCCCTGTATGACTATATTGACAATAAAGATCTCTAATGTAACATAATGTAATTATGTAATTATTTCTTATGCTCTCTCTCTCTCTCTCATATTTATATTTTTAATATCAATGCAGCTGTAAAAAAAATCTATTTTGTCTCACAAAAAATTTTATTTTTGCCAAACTGTGAAATATTTTTTTAATAATCAGTCATGCACTGATTACGTCTGTTTAATGAAAGACACACAATCATAATCAAATAAACATCAGAGACACAAGAGGAAATCAAAAGGAAGAAGAAAAAATCATAATCATAATCACATAAAGTCTCATGAAGATTTAATATAGGATGTGTGTGTGTGTGTGTGTGTGTGTGTGTGTGTGTGTGTGTGTGTGTGTGTGTGTGTGTGTGTGTGTTGTATTGAGATGTGGTGAGAGGCATTGTAATATTACATGGTGGTGTGTATTGTTGCAGCGTCGGTGTGATGTTCCATTGTGTGTTATTGTGTTTATTTACCTCAATAGATGTGTTCTTCATTGTTGTCATGATGTTCCATATGAATTCTTTATTCTTATTGAAGTCAGATGTTTGCATGCTGCTGGAGCCGTCAAAAAGGAAAACCAGGTTCACTTTACTCTCCGTACACTCTGTGAGGAAACAACACAAAACAATACAACACAATAACACAATACACAGAGTGATCCGTTAGTTACATCATGATACATTCCTGACATGGCTTGGACTGTATTTTAAAGACTTTGGTCATTAAGTAACATTACTGACAATGAGAAAGGTCTTGGACTCGGATAATGCAGGATTGTTTTTTCTCTGATAGACTCTGCAGTCAATCAATAGTTTAAGACTGAAGATCCATGAACAGTTCTGTACATGAGTCTCCAGAAATAAAGCTGCTTAATCACCTTCTCTGTTATATTGAACTGTCAGTCTTACAGCACACAGATATACCACGGACTGATTAATGGTCGTTGTATCTGATATTACGAGAATAAAGATCGAAGGGTTCCCCCAGTCTGGTTCCTCTTATGGCTTCTTTCCTATTGTCAAGGACATATTCCACGATGGAGTCTATGATGCCATTTAATCTAACAAGTGAACAAAAGCCTCAGATCATCATAGAACCTCCACCGTATTTTACAGATGGGATAAAGTTATTTTTGTTATAGATATTACTTTTTATTGTAAACTTTAAGTGTTTATAGGGAAAAAGCACCAGTTATGTTTCATCAGACCTGTGGAACATGACTCTAGTCACAGCTGTAGGAGTGTTTTGCCATCTTCAGATGCTTACATGTGTAGTACATGAATAAAGAAGGCTTTTATTTCCTGGCATACTGTCCAAATATGTTGGCATGCTTGTGGCATTTTTGTTGGATATGGAGACATGGAAACCTATATATAGCTATATATATAGCTAGCTGCATTGACCCTGCCCTTGATAAAACACAGTGGACCAACACCAGCAGCTGACATGGCACCCCAGACCATCACTGACTGTGGGTACTTGACACTGGACTTCAGGCATTTTGGCATTTCCCTCTCCCCAGTCTTCCTCCAGACTCTGGCACCTTGATTTCCGAATGACATGCAAATTTTTGCTTTCATCCGAAAAAAGTACTTTGGACCACTGAGCAACAGTCCAGTGCTGCTTCTCTGTAGCCCAGGTCAGGCGCTTATGCCGCTGTTTCTGGTTCAAAAGTGGCTTGACCTGTTGAATGCGGCACCTGTAGCCCATTTCCCGCACACGCCTGTACACGGTGGCTCTGGATGTTTCTACTCCAGACTCAGTCCACTGCTTCCGCAGGTCCCCCAAGGTCTGGAATCGGTCCTTCTCCACAATCTTCCTCAGGGTCCGGTCACCTCTTCTCGTTGTGCAGCGTTTTCTGCCACACTTTTTCCTTCTCACAGACTTCCCACTGAGGTGCCTTGATACAGCACTCTGGGAACAGCCTATTCGTTCAGAAATTCCTTTCTGTGTCTTACCCTCTTGCTTGAGGGGGTCAATGATGGCCTTCTGGACAGCAGTCAGGTCGGCAGTCTTACCTATGATTGCGGTTTTGAGTAATGAACCAGGCTGGGAGTTTTTAAAAGCCTCAGGAATCTTTTGCAGGTGTTTAGAGTTAATTAGTTGATTCAGATGATTAGGTTAATAGCTCGTTTAGAAAACCTTTTCATGATATGCTAATTTTTTGAGATAGGAATTTAGGGTTTTCATGAGCTGTATGCCAAAATCATCAATATTAAAACAATAAAAGGCTTGAACTACTTCAGTTGTGTGTAATGAATCTAAAATATATGGAAGTCTAATGTTTATCAGTACATTACAGAAAATAATGAACTTTATCACAATATGCTATTTTTTGAGAAGGACCTGTATATTTGGCCAAGTGCCTGGTGTCATCTTTTGCCACAATGAACATGAAGCATTTTTATATGTTCTGGGGAAATCCTGAGGAACAAACAGTGAGAGAGTGAGGAAGAGAGACAGGGCGTGGGAGAGTTAGAGTTTTAACATCAAATCCAAGAGGAGACAGGAAGGTAGTAGCATTAAGAATTTAACTCAGAAATATCAGATCAGAAGAGGAAGAGATATCAGAATCTCAGGAGAGAAAGAGAGGAAAGGAGTAAAATGAACTCATTTTGTATCAATAAACACAAACACTCAGTTCATCAGGAAGATATAAATAACAGCTTTCAGCCAACTCAAATATATACATACGGAAAGAGAGATTATCAGGGGTAAGATGTTTTTGTTAAAAATATATATTTCTTGAGAGACTTGTTTATTTATAAATAAACTTGTTTCAATTAAAGATTAAATTTTATCTTTTTTATTTAAGAAACTACTTCACCAAAAGAAATTAAAACGGTAGAGGGCAATGACTTGGACTGAACAAATACAAATTCTAGTTCGTGGGCTGATCACATGAACTCGCTACATGAAGTGTTTGCTCGTTTGGAAAAAGCGTCTTTAACAGTGAACCTAAAAAAATGTGAATTTGGGAAAGCCGTGGTCACTTACTTGGGTAAGCAGGTTGGCCAAGGCCAGGTGCGTCCTGTTAATGCTAAAGTGGAGGCAATTAGGAATTTTTCCATTCCCAGGTCAAAAAGAGAGCTGCGGCGCTTTCTGGGCATGGTTGGATACTACCGTGCGTTCTGTAAAAATTTTTCCTCTGTTGTATGCCCTTATTAAATCCTGTGTCCAAAGCTTTCGTCTGGAGTCGGGAGTGCGATAATGCCTTAAATGCTGCCAAAGACCTCTTGTGTAGTGCCCCAGTTCTCTCCGCCCCTGATTTTTCCAAACCATTTAAGCTGGACGTGGATGCTAGCGCATCAGGCGCAGGTGCAGTTTTACTACAAGAAGCCGAAGCAGGAATTGACCAATTGATTCTAAAGCATAGCAGCATTACAGCACCATTGAAAAGAAGGCCTTAGCGTTACTCCTTGCCCTTCAACAATTTGAGGTCTATGTCGGTGGTAGTTTCCTACCTGTAGTAGTTTATACAGACCACAACCCCTTAGTCTTCCTTCTACGTATGGCGAACTTGAATCAGAGGCTGATGTGGTGGTCTTTAGTGGTCCAAAGTTTTAACCTTGACATACGCCACAAGAAGGTTACTGAAAATATTTTAGCGGGCGCTCTGTCTAGGTCGTAAAAGTAGAAATGTATTTCTATGTTGTTTTTGTCAAAATGGGATTTTGACTTTTATGGGTGGGGGTGTTACGATGGCATGTATGTGTTGCATGTATAGCTGCTTGTTGCAGCGTGTGCGCTCTCTCTCTCTCTCTCCTTTGCTTTCCCTTTCTTACAGGTGGCCCCGCCCTAAATGGACGTGCCGTTACGTGCCCCGTGGTTGGTCGTCCTTGGACCTGCGCATCTTTTTAAAGGGACGAACGAGAGCGGAAGCGCATGCAGGTTGTTGGTGGTGTTCAGATGTGCCGAGAAATATTGAATTTAAAAGATATACTGTTGTGTCGCGCCTGTGGTACGATTGTCTGTGCGGTGATAATTTCCTTTTGGTTGTTTTTTTTTTCTTTTCTTTGTTAGCATGACAGAAGCGTCTGCAGGAAAAAGCGCGCGCCCGAGTCCTCCAAGGTATGGAAGCGATTTACATTAAACGCCTCTAAGAAGACGGTAACCTGCACGCTATGCAAGACCGAGCTTTCATGGCATGTCATGCACTAACACTTAAACAGAAAACGTGTTGGTGTTACAGATGGCGAAACGTCAGCAGGGTCGCTAAAAACTGTATCTCCATCGTGTAAAAGTTGTATAGTTTAAGTGCTTCTGTTTACACTGTTTGCTAACTTCGGGACAGTCGCGCTGGATCTGTTCACGCGCTACTCGCGAGCATCACATTGCGCAATCACCTCATGAGCAATAGTGATTAGTTAAATGGCGCTACTTTAGATTAGTTTAATTTACACGGTGTGAATAACAGTAGAATATTACATTTAGTGATTGTTGTGGTTTTCAGCGAATGTAAATAACAGTATATTTGTGACTATTAGCTTTTTGCATTTCTACAGTTTTTTTTATAGTCCACTACAAAGTTAACTTGTAATTTACTGTGGTTTTACTTATTTATACATAGTTTTATTATACAAAATTACATTATTTTAGCTGTTTATATCTTTACAACTGAATAGATCAGTGTATTTTTTTAACTATATATATATATATTTATACTGTATATATTTTATACTACATTTCATTTAAGGTTTAAAATGTCAAAATTAAAGATTATTAAACTCTATATGTGGCTTTTGCATTTTTAAAAGTTTATTTTTATACATAAATAATACCCTGATTTATGTTTTTTTATAGTTATAAGCAAAATATCAAATTTAAGAACTGGTTAGGTTTTATCCGATTAATCAATTAATCGAAAACATAATCGCCCAACTAATCGATTATCAAAATAATCGTTAGTTGCAGCCCTAAACTACAGAGTCACTGATTTTCCCTGAACCTGATGGTGATAAGAATAAAGAGCACCTGTACCTTGGAAAGCAGGGGTGATGGTGGTGACCATCTTCAGACGGCCATTGAACTGGTAACAGATTCCATTCAGATATGAGTCTCCATCACACTCATGTGTGAAACTTGGACTGCAACTCTACATCATCAACAAAATAAAAATTAGAAAGTATACTTTAAACAGTTTGGTTTAATTTTTTCAAAACAACACTGTGCATTTACATGGCCCTTCTTTAAGAGGAGCATGACAGGAGCACTAATTAAACACAATGATCTAATGAATCGCTCATAGAAAGTTGAATCTGAAAAATGTAGTTCCTTAACCTTACTAGCCATGCCAGGACTTTTTTTGAATTGCATAGAATTTGATTGATTCACAGTTACACAGCCAGTTGAAGATCAGTTACAAGATCAGCTGGTGTACCAGAGGTTATAGGAAGGAATTAGCTTAGCAATATACTTATTTCGATTAGTTTACAATTCACTTACAAGTCTTTTTAACAGTGGAGCCATGCTGGCTTAGTGAGATCTTGAGTAAGAAAAAGGTTGCAACCCAAAGTGGAACAGGCTGAGAGCTCATGCACACTGTGCACCCATACCTAATATTCAAACCTAAGGTTGTTGATCTCAGGACCATGGCTAAATTCCATAGGGACATCTGGGACTGCTGTCCCCTCCGCTGTACCAAGAAATTGCTAAACCCAGTGGTACTGGACAATGTTACTTAGTTTTTATGGGTAACCTCGTGAATAGATCAGAGAGTAAGAAAAGTCTTGGTCCAGGTCCTAAAGAGCCTGAAGAGATCCTAAAAGCCGGCACTAATCTCCACATGCTTTGTACAGTCTATTATTGTCCCTGTCTTCAAACTGTCCGTCACAATGACTATCACCCTGTAGCCCAGACCTCAGTGCTTTAAGAAGGTGGTCAAAGACTTCATCTCCTCCTCACCTGACACACTGGAGGGACATATTTTGCAGATCATCCAATTCACCCAACAGAATTTGCCATCACTTACCTTGTGCACACACCCCTGAGCCAGAGGGAGAATTATTTAAAAATCCTGTCTGTATACTACTGGTCAGCATTTAACACATGGATGGGCAAAAGTGTCTAATGACATTTAGGTATTTGGCAGGAGCTCTAACTAGGTTACTAACTAAGTGCCATCAGTTAAACATCATTTTTTTCTGGAACAAGGTCAGAAGGATAGTAAAGGCCCTTAGCCATCTGAAGAACGGAATTTTCTCTCTGTTGCAGTCAAGTGCTTCCGCTTCCTGAAGGCCAACACAGAGAGGAAAAGCTTCTTCCCACAGGATATTCCGGCCCTCAACACAGACAAAACCTTGGACTGATCGTTTGACTCACCCACAAACTATACATTAATGATGATACACATTTGTTTTGTTGGTAATTTACCTGAAGAAAGAGCCTCTCTTATGTACAGTTAAACCTTGGTTTGTGACTATAATGCATTCTGGAAGCTGGCTCGTACTGTATATTAAAACACTCCCAAAAGAAATAATGAAAACGCATACATTACTTGTTCCACAACTGAAAAATATTTATATAAAGGGTAATTCATACAAAATCTAAAGTAAAAATAACACAAATTAACTGGCACTTGACCTTTGAAAAAAGTACAAATAAATCACAACAGATAAGTGTTTTCATTGTGTGTGTGCGTGCTGTGTGTGCGTGTGTGAAGCTAAGGTAAAAGGAAAAGAAAATACTCCCTCCCCCCTCCCTTCTGTCATCTTGGATGACTTTCTCACACACACACACACACACACACACACACACACACAAAATAAAATAAAATATGTTTTTGTGATTTAATAAATGGTACAAGCACGCATAAAAGGATGACTTTCACACATGGTGTGGGGGATGTTTTCTTGGCACACTTTAGGCCCCTTAGTGCCAATTGGGCATGGTTTAAATGCCACGGGCTACCTGAGCATTGTTTCTGACCATGGCCATCCCTTTATGACCACCATGTACCCATCCTCTGATGGCTACTTCCAGCAGGATAATGCACCATGTCACAAAGCTCCAATCATTTCATATTGGTTTCTTGAACATGACAATGAGTTCACTGTACTAAAATGGCCCCCACAGTCACCAGATCTCAACCCAATAGAGCATCTTTGGGATGTGGTGGAACGGGAGCTTCGTGCCCTGGATGTGCATCCCACAAATCTCCATCAACTGCGAGATGCTGTCCTATCAATATGGGCCAACATTTCTAAAGAATGCTTTTAGCACCTTGTTGAATCAAAGCCACGTAGAATTAAGGCAGTTCTGAAGGCGAAAGGGGGTCAAACACCGTATTAGTGTGGTGTTCCTAATAATCCTTTAGGTGAGTGTGTATATTTTTACACTATTTGCACATCTGATTTGTACTTAATTTATAAATATGTATTTTGTATACAAATATAAATATAAATGTACTTATGTTTCTGTACATTATACCCTATACATTTTATACTTAGTGTAAATGTTATTTTAATGCAAATTTTATTTTTAGACTTTATGTTTAGATTTACTTAAATTCATATTTGTACTTTACTTTGGTTGAGAAAGTTGTAAAAAGCATTTCAGTGCAAATATTAAAGTGTTAAACTCACAGTGAGTGTGGCTGATGGAGACGTCCCCACTGTCATGGACATCCCAAAGAACCTGATCGCCTTTGAGTCTGAGGAACAGTACAGTCTGGTTATGAGTTATGAGTTATGAGTGTGTGTGTGTGTGTGTGTGTGTGTGTGTGTGTGTGTGTGTGTGTGTGTGTGTGTGTGTGTGTCTTTACCTGGCTGATAAAAAGAGCTGCAGTTATTCTTCTCCACTGTGCAACTGTAAAGAGCTCCTGAACTGTTTGTGCCTAGTGGAGCGCTGACGATAATTCTAACAGACAAACAGCACATAAACACAACACTCTGATTCACAGCAGATCATCACTGCACACTGCATGTAGCTTTTTTTGGGTGTAGCTGACAGAAATATAAAATCCCTGTTGTGTCTGTTTGCATGGACCATCAGTCAAACACTGTTTGGAAGAAGATTTATTAATTTATTTATTTTAAATGGAGGGTGGGGGTTTAGTCCAAGTACTGAAGTGTATTTACAATATACAGACTGCAGGAAGAAGGAGAGAAGTTCAGGTTGAGACAGATTTAGATAAAAGTGAACCTAGCTACATGAATACTGCAGTAAATACTCACTGTTTCATCTCATCAGACTGATACTGCAGCACTCGGTATCCAAACAACTCCTCTTTATTTCCTGAGAATGTCTCTGGGTTCGACACGTCAACATTAAACCCATCAGAGAGTGAGACACCTGAGAGACAGAGGCATTGAATCAGGATATAGTTGCAGGTAACAGGATGAACATGAGTGTGATATGGCTTTTATACAACTATTTATTATTAACACATTAGAATTAGTTTCTTTATTTAACCAGTTATTTTCTTCACCCACGCGTATCCTTGCGCACCAGTAGGAATTAACTAACTGCGACTGGTGGAGCTGGTGACTGAGAGTTAGTGAGTAACAGTTAGTGTAATTACCAGGGGGTGGGAGTAGTGTTACACATGGAGGCGGTGGACAGTCCTGACAAACTATATTTCCACTTATTCCACTTTAGAATACACCTTGACCAGAGGTTACAGATATGTTACAGCATAAAGGCATAAAGGCCATTTAGAACGATTTGGCAGCGAATATTAAGGAGACAGCGTGGTGTTTAAAATAGCAGAATATTATCAGTTGTTTGTTTTTACCAATAGTGCTTTCTTCACTGGTTTTATATGTGTTTGTAATTAACAATTGTAGAACATGTGTGATGCAGAGTGATGCATATAGTTAAATGTCCCAGTGCTGTTAGCGTGTATTATAATCACTCAATGAATGCCTCTCATATAACTTAGAACGAACTGTCGTATAATTTGAATTTAACTGTATGAAAGTGCATTTGACTGTACACGTGCAACTTTACAGTCCAAATATAAAAGGATTTTGCTGTTATTAAGAAAATACCACCTTTACGAACTATTTTACAATAAAACAAAGTGAAACTAAGATAAGGTGAGAAATACAACTCAATTTCTGGGAATTAGATTGCATTTGGCATGTAAAGTAAAAGAAAAGAAACTGAGACATTTCATAACTTAATGCGCAAACTGAGCACATTTTAAATTTGATGCCAGCTGCAGGTCTCACAAAAGTTGGGACCATGTTTATGATGTAGCCAGTAACCAGTTGAGTATTTGTACTATTTTCACTGGCTTAAGAGGTTAAGTTTTTTCCTGTTTCTAATGCTGGTTTATGACTCGTAGGAAGATATACCTATTGGCATTAAGCGGCATCAGGAAATTGAGAGCACCTGAGCGCAATTAGTGATTGAGACACACAATGTGGCTTGTGGCTATTGTTTTTGTTTTGTTGAATCGCCTGATCTATTCGCTTTTTGTATAGTTGCAAATCATAATCTAAATATGTGTTTGTCACTAGAGAAGTAAGTGTGTGTGTGTGTGTGTGTGGCGGTAGCAGAAAGCTTACTATAGTCTAAGAGTTTCACTTAGAAGGTAAGAGTTTATTTTTGGGTATTTCCTTTTTTTTTTTAGAAAGTAGGAAATCTTTTAAAAAGATGCCTTTGCGGCCTGAGCGTTTTTGCATTCCCCCCCTTCAGACAGTATTTTTTTTTGGAATTTTTTGGAATTTTTCAGCTCGACAGGGCAGTATGGGCAGAAAGCCATAAAACTTAACCAAACATTAAAGAAACCACAACTTTGGTTTCACAGTAACAATAAAATGAAATATAAACAGTGATAAAGGTTAACAATTTCTCACCAAGAAAGAGCAGCAGGATGAGCAGCTCCATTTCTGCATAAACACCAGACTCTCCACACTGCCTCTGCTCACTGCCTCCCCTCCTCCTCCTGACTAAGCACAGGGAAACAACATCACCAGGGAATTCACTGCCAGACCAGTCGAAAAGTACAGTGGAACCTGGGATTGCGAGTGACGCGGTTTGCGAGTGTCCACAAGATGAGAAAAGATTTTTAATAAATTCTGACTTTGAAAACGAAGTCTTGGTTTATGAGCACCAAGTATCATGTATCACGCAGGCGCTTTTTGTTTTGACGCCGAGCGTCACGTGATCACAACTAAGACAACGGTTTTTCCTCTCTCTTGCACTGCAGAATTGTGGGTAATCATCTCCGCTGCCGGGTCTTAGTGCTAATCTCTTACTGGTATAATCAAAATCCGTGCGCGCGTGTGACCACACGTGTGTGTGTGTGTGTGTGTGTGTGTGTGTAAAACATATTTTATTTAGTGTTTGTAAGCGTGTGTGTACAGCGTGTGTGTACTGTTTATTATAACATACGTGTGCGCATGTAAAACAAAAGAAATTCTCATTAGAGGTTAAAGATCCATTTTCTCTGTATCAGCCTGCAGTTTGTGTGCGTGCGCATCATTTGACAACATACCCCTACACACACACACCTCCTCCTCTTGTCGTCACACATACACTGAAAAAAATGAATCTGAGATGTTGTAAATGTAGCATAATTAAATCTGTGTATTCAACAATAAATAATCAAGTTTGTATGTTTACATAAATATATCTAAGTCAGAACTAAATCTGCATTTGTTAAGAACACAAGACAATGTGCATTTTTCCCCTAACATATATTTTTTACGTAATCCCTGACAATCTTTTTAAGTGCACACACACAACAAGCAATAATCTTGTTCATTTTACTCTGTTTAAATAAAACTGCCTCCCCATGGAAAAAGCCTGGGAAACCCCGTATTAAATTAAAAGTGGACCAAAGCCTCACTGCGGTAGGAAACAACTCTTTGGAGCGTTATGTTCACCTCGTGTGTAAAAAGTTTTAACGGGTTGTTTTTTCTACCCAAGCGCTGGGTTTCCTCTGTTGGGTCATTTTTCTGGGTTATTTACAGAGAGTTGGGTAGTTTTTGTGTAACCCAGCTGCTGGGTTGAAGTTTGATTGGCTCCTCCCCCAAAGTTCACCGGTGGATTCAGTGGCTGTCAGTCAGAGCTTCGTGTCTCTCTTGAGCTCCCACACCGCTGATGACGGTTCATTTAAGGGAAAATGACGTTAAATACAAGGTCTGTATACACATGTTCACTCACCTAAGTCACATATGACTGAAATATTATTACTATATGTGAGATTTATTACTGTTACCGTGTTAAGGTTACACTTAAACTTTCAGGCTGGTCTGAGGTAAGATAATTTAGCTGCTATAGTTAGCCAAAGAACCCCAGCTGTGTGTGAAAGAAACGGATAAGATGTCTGAGCTTTTTATCTTTCTCTGTAGAATGTGTGCAGGGTGACGAAGATGCTGAAGTGATGAATGAACGCTAAACCGTTAACTGTAGCACTAGCATGACACAGGCATTTAGTTAGGTTACTAGCGTTAGCAAACACATTAAGATTAGAACTTTATTAATCTCACTGCTTGAGGGAATAAAATGCTGGGGTGTTACAAAACCCTGACCCTCTCACAGATATACACACCTGCTAACCTCCCGTTTTTCACTAGTTAGTAATTTACTCCGCGGTCAAATTTCTCCCGAGGTACAACAATATTTTACACCTTTCCCCCTTTGATAAGTATGCAAATGTATCACCAGTAATTGCATGTAAGCTAACCAGGTAGCCCTCTTTAACCAAAGTTGCCTGTGACTCCGGCTAAATTAACTAGTCAGCGCGCCAACTACAGGAGAAAGTACCACAGCTGAACAGGTAACTACTAGATGAAAGTATTAATATTTGGGTGACTGTGCCAGTAAAACTGGCTATGACATTTTTTTCGGTAATTAGCTTAAAATCAACGCAGACCACAAGATCAACTAGTCTGACATATAAAAAGACTTTATCCTAAAAGCCATGCACAGGAAAACAACATCACCAGGGAATTCACTGCCAGACCAGTGAAACCTCGGATTGTGAGTAACGCGGTTTGCGAGTGTTCTGCTATTTTAATAAATTTAGGAAAGAAGAAGAAAAGATTTTTAATAAATTTTGACTCGTAAAATGACCAAGTCTTAGTTTACGAGCACCGAGTATCATGTATCACGCGTGCGCTTCTTGTTTTGACGCCGAGCGTCACGTGATCACAACTGAGCTAACGTTTTTTCTTTCTCTTTTGCTACGGAATTGTGACTGACCCCTACTGGGTCTTAGTGCTCGTCTCTCACTGGTATAATCAACATCCGTGTACTGTTTACTATAACACTGTGACCACGTGTGTGTGTGTGTGTGTGTGTGTGTAAAACATATTTTATTTTGTGTTTATAAGCGCATATGTACTATGTATTATAACATACACGTGTGCGCATGTAAAGCAAAAGAAAGTCTGATTAGAGGTTAAAGACCCATTTTCTCTGTATCAGCCTGCAATTTCTGTGTGTGCGCATCATTTGACACCATACTCCTACTTACACACACCTCCTCCTCTTGCCGTCACACTGGAGTCTCTGCTTGCACTCTACACTAAATATACGTTCACATTATAGATTATGTGACTGCGACCATACCAACTGTTATCTCCCCTCTCCTGTTTTCTTTCCCACTCTCTTTCTTCCCTCTCTCCATCTCACGTTACATGTCTCTCCTGAGCTTCCAGTGATTTAGTCCCCCTCTGCCCTCTGGACCTGTCTGACTCATCCTTGTGTCTCTCTTCTGGTTGGAGATGTCACATGGATGCCCAGTGTGATCTGTCTGGGATGCGTTTGGTGGCTGGGGACCGTTTCACGTTATCATGAAGACTGATGCAATCAGCTGTTCTCTGAGGACTTGTGACTTCAGTCAGTCGATAGTTCAGGACTGGAGTTTCCTACAGTCTATCTGTGACCCCAATAATAACCACACCTCCTGGTGTACTGAACTTCCAGCCTCCTAACACACAGTATGAGTGCAGATCAATTCCTGCTATCCGTTATAACCCAGATGAGGATGGTTCATCTAAAGGTTTCTTCCTACTGCCATCTTGGGGTATTTTTCCTTGCCTCTATCGCTCTGGGCTTGTTAATCAGAGAGTACAGTATATGACCATTTTGATTCACACACATTCACATTTTATACAAATTTAAATAATTCTTTTGATTGTGTAAAGCTGCTTTGCGACAAAGTCAATTGTTAAAAGCGCTATACAAATAAAATTGTATTGAATTGAATTTATTTAAAGTCTGTATTATTAAAGAGGCGTAGTGGAGGGGTCCCCCCTAAATTTTTTTTGGGGGGTGGGCTGTGACATTAACCCTCTGGGGGCTGCTAACGCATATATGCATCTTCCCTGATGACGCCAATAAGAACTTAAATTACACTTTCAGTTTTGATCGTACAGACAAGATCTATATAATAATCGAATCTGTAAAGTGTCTACTTTTTATTTGTATGCACACATGTTAAAAATAAAACTTTGTGCATTAATAAAATAAAGAAAACAAACCGGGTGCGCTGTCTGTCTCTTTGATCTGTGTGAACTGCAGGGAGAAACACGTCATTAAAATGAACTGAAACTCAACAAATACTCCACAGAGAGACAGAAAATACATATCTATAGAAAGCTTGAACTGTATACTTTTACATTAACCAATTCAACTCGGAAACAAATAATCTGTTTTTATGTAATCCGTGTGAAAGTAAGGAGTGGTACAGATTCTCCTGTATCGGCTCATTACAGCTAATGTGATCCCGCCTCCCCGTGTGCGCGCTGTTCATATAGAAATGAACTGAGGTGAGCCAGGTAATCATGTACTCGCCCCCATGGCATACAACAACAAGCTTCATCATAGAGTTACTTTGCATGTTTGAATGATAGCACGCTACACGGGTGAAGAAGCACTTCAACTGGTTCTGAACAGCGATGAAGAATGTACTTTCTCATGAGAGAAAGAGCAAGACTCAGACGAGGAACGTCTGTATTTTGAACAACATCTGGACTCAACGGAGGATGTAATTCCTGACGAGTAAGTCTTTTATTCTCACCATCATTGCTCTATATTTTATATGTACATTTGGAAAAATACTAAATGCCAGCCAGAATAAAATTGGTTAAAATATGAAATATGTACGCTACTTACAAGACCGCAATAAAATCTGATTACGATCTGTTACAAAGTTTGATTTACACACACACACACACACACACGTTTTGTCATGTTCTGGTAATTACAAAGAGCAGTTTCAATTTTCATTTTTGTTTAGGACTGTGGCTGCATCATCGGCGTCGTGCACAAGAAAGAAACGCAAGTGTCGTTTAGTTTCGAGTCCGCTGAAGAACCACGAGTAACACATTCAGTATATCATAGATGTTAGTTAACTATAACTATATTATATAAGTATATATATATATATATATATATATATATATATATATATATATTTTTTTATAATATTATAATATAATAATATTATTGTATTTTATATATATATAAATATATAATATCTCATAGTAAACTGTAGTGTATTGTAGAAAAAATGTAGTACAGTATTGGTATTTTTTTGCACAGTTTTGCCCTGATTGAGTCTTCTGTACACAGAGCCATGTTTCATGTGTAACTTCCACATCAGTATATATGTTTATCTGTGTCCCCTCTTTCCTCAGTCCCTGTACATTTTCTCAGCACTATGTGAGAGATTAGTAATACATAGAGTATAAGAGTAGACTTAAACCTTACACCTGTATTATCTTCCTGATTACAGGTGTTGTTTTTTTGGCACTGTTCTTACACTTTTATATTTTAACATGTAATTTATGTGTAATTTGTGATAACAGCTATATTTTCTATTAGTGTGACTGCAGTAATGCTGCTAAAAAGTCAACTTTAATTGTTTAGGCCTAATAAACTGTTAAACTGAACTCGCAAGTGAATCTCAAGTTTTTTTGTGTCAAACACATTCTCAAATAACCTAAACACTGAAAATATATACCTTATTTTGTCCTCAGACTCTTTCTTGTAACTCTCCTCTCTCAGTCACATACCTGTCTGATGGCTCATTATGCAGATCAGTATGCAGGACTTTGTCTTCTCAGGTGTGAATCACTGCATTAGTAATGATAGTCCACGCCTTCTCGCATAGACCCTTTACACTCAAAAAGTGACTAAAAAAATGTTAATCACTATATTGTTTTCTGTGAGCAAGTAAAAAAGATCAATTTCACATCATTTTGAAGCAAAATCACTAGTCCACCAGCCCAGTTCTCAAAAAGTCTTGTGAACAAATGTTCTGTATGAGTTTCATGGCCTTATTTAAGCTACGTTTATTTTCACAAAACTTATTAACCATGCATAATTTTTTTTTCCTAGAAAAATGCAAACACATACATTCATTTTGGTCACGTATTATTGTAGAACAGTTTGGGCTGATTACAAGAAAAATACAGGTTGGTCAAAAATATACAGTATTATAAGTACCTGAAAAAAGCACAAATATCAGAGCATGTCCAAACATCTCAAGGGCCCCAAAATCACCTCTGACCTCAGAGGGTTAATGCTGTGGCAAGCAGACCTTGTGGGCAGCTGGCTTGCCATTCAGCATGACATTGTGGCGCACACAGTATAAAGAGGAGCAAGATAAGAGCTTAGAGGATGTGAGTGAGCAGGGCAGCCGAGCGCAGAAGGCTCCCGGCTCACAATATGGGACGTGCCCTTCACGTGCCTCACAGTATGATATTGGTCATGGTGACATGGCTCTCCGCAAAGAGTGCGAGGAATGGAACAGGGGTTTACAGGCGTACCAATGTCCATTGTAAGAAGAAACCCCAGACTGAGCATCACTGAAGGGTGGAAGACAAATACGGGTGATTTCTCATGAAATCTTGGTGGTAAATTTTTAAAAATGCTTAAATTAAATTTAGTTTTTTAGACATTAGCAACAAGGGCTCCGTTCTACGTACGTCACTAACTCAGTTAGCTGGATTTGATTGTTGTGGATTTGTCCTGATCTTGGATTGTTTCGTTCTTCGTTGCGCATCTCGCATTTGCTGTCATAACAACATATCCATGAGCTTGAACCTGCTCGGGAGCAGCTTTATTTAATGTCAACAGGATTTAGGCTCCTGACGGGTTATGATTGGTTGAAATGGCGAGGTCACATCTGATTGGTTAAAGAGCACGACTGACGCAGACTGACTCACGTGGAAGAAGTATCTTGCATATATACAGTATATATACACATAATCGCTATCAAATATCATATTAGAAGATAAATTCATAGGTTTATTATTATCAAATATGATATTACTATTATAATAAACCCTCGGCATAAGACAGCCGTCAAGACCATTAATAATAATTTTTGTATAATGTTTATTTTGTAACACATTTTTTTTTCAGGAGTTTGTCATGAATATGCAAATAAATATTTATATATAATAATAATAAATATTTTTTTATAATGAAAAGTTGGGCGAAACTAATCTTATTATAAAATAAACAATATAAAAGTATACATGTATTTAAAAAAAATATATATTTCTATTTTTTCATATACAACATATTTATTTTTATATTTCTTATTTTATTTTATTGTCTCATGTAATTTGTAAACCATTAACCTATGAATTTATGTTCTAATATAATATTTGATAGCGATTATGTAGGGGGGGCAATCCATGGCAGGGGGGATTTCAGCGGATAACATGTGTTGCAAAAAAAGTTGAGCCGCTCTTTTGCTATTTCGTCAACCAATCAAAGGGCTTGTGATCAGTGTTTCTACTGTCGATGCATATCATCTTTTAAACCAACGCACGAGCGCGCAATAATTCTAGACAACTCAATCCAGCTCTACTAATCATCAACAACAGGTGAGCTCGAAGAACCAACTTAGCCAGATTGTAATTAGCACGATGATCTCATCTTAGATGTGTCAGTTTATCTCGGATGTGTCAAGCAACGTACGAAGAACGGACCCAAGGTCTGAAGTATTTGTAAACATCAATTTAAAAACTTTTACTTCGTACTTTTACTTTAATAACTTTTTTAACATAATCTCCTACATAATGTCCTCCTCATCCTGGATACTGCCAAACCTAAAACCCCTTGTACATTCCTCACAGTTTTGCTGAGAGCTATTTCACCATAAACACCATCATACTGTGGGGCAGGTGCCATATTGTGAGCTGAGAGTCCTCCGAGCTTGACTATTCGGAAAAAGGCCCAAAACTACGGCATAATACAATGACAAAGAAACAAACATTTACGAGCAAACAACATGTACAAGACACCCACAAACATAAACAAAGGTCTATTTATGCACCGATAACTAATGTGCTAACTAAGTACAAGTAAGTGCACTTCTACATATGACCAAAATGCAATTTGGGGGTGCATGGCGCTCTCTAAGAGTTACTCCTAACACATGGTAGGTCCTGCTACAAGTATAGAAGGAGGTCTCTCAATTAATTTGAAGCTTGGTGACATCCAGGGCCCTTTAGCCAGACATGCAACTATTGTCTAAGTCATGCTTTATGTCATGTTGGGCAAGATGGAGCAACATAATTAACAGGAATTCCATGCAGTGACACTGAAAGATCACAGCTAACAGTTTGCATTTGCTCAACAGATCAAGAACACATGTCAGAGGCGGCTACTCCTGAAGGAATGCAATACTGATGGACTAGGTTGTGCTGGAGCATTTTGTTGTCAACAGGACTTGGTTTAGGACCATTTGGTGGTGCACTGCTGATAAAAATGTAAAATAAGTCAATTATCACTAAACCCAGCTTTCCAACAGGCATTTCGTACTGATAGATTATACCAAGTGACGCGGGACACTCAAAATCAAACAGACAACCCAACTGAAGGTCTCAAAGAACTATCAAGACTGCTCACAATAGGTTCTAACCTACAGTATTTATTTAGCCAAGCATTTTTGTAGATAGATTAGCCTTAGGTAAAGGAGCAGATCTGGGGGACTCATGGTATGTTTAGATGCTGTCTTCCCCCATGTTTGTTGACGGTGGACTGGTTGCTTTACATCCCAGTTCCCTCTCATGTCTATGTTTCCTTCTAAGTCTCATTCAGTTATGATATCAGCACATTCTGAAGAGGACCTACTCTGCTTGCCTACGACTGGGAAGTGGCCTGGGCTAGAATGTGTTCTGTAGATTTAGACTGACCAGCAAGAATTGAAATGAAACTGCGGATGAGACGTACAAAATGTTTTAAACAAGATGTTTTTTCTCAATGTAAACAAATTGCATATTTAATAAGAACATTTTCAGCATATTTTTTCACATGAAAACTACCTTATTACATATAATTAATAACCTCATAAACATACAAAAATGCAGAGCCCTAAAGTAAAACAATATGTACTGTATATTAGCCTTAATTTTTCTGGCGTTACTATGGCAACAATCCCTATGGTTCTAACCTCGCTATTGCTCCGTATGCTACAGCATTCACTGGCAACAGGTCTATTAACCTAGCATAATAGTGCATAGTAGGGGTGGGTGATATACTGGTATACACGGTTAGCCGGTAGAAATTTGTCAAACAATAGAGATTTTGGTCTATCGTCTTATTCGCGGTTGAGATCACGTGACATTGCTGGTTATATCGCCCACCCCTAGTGCATAGCTAAACTTTTTCACATTATCTTCATTGTGAATTAGGGCTGGGCGATATGGCTAAAAACTGTATCACGATATCAGTGTTTCATATCGGTCGATATCGATAATTATTGATATTTTTATGACCCATTTAAAATAAGGACCAGGAGAAAAATATATTACATTTAAACATTTTTATTGTAAACTAACCTTTCTCTGATCATAGTCCTCTCAGTTATTAAGAGAGAAATGTCAATAACCATGGAAAACTCAAATAATTAAAATGTAAACATAAGTCTAAAGTCACAATGAACAGTTAATTATCTCTTAACATTTAAGGTGCAAAATGAAATAAAATGTAAGAAATGCTCAATAAAGTGTAATAAAATAAGTGCATTTTCTGTTTTTGAAGAGAAATCCAGCAGACCTCCGGATCCACCGGAAGCGGACCAGAAGACTAGCAGTTAGCCCTTGTAGCGTGGACGGTAAATCCAAATGCGGAAATAGCGCGAACAGGCAGGATAACCACGCGAGTCATTGTAAGAACTCTCTAACGCCGAGAACAAGAGTTTACACAATTATACCCTATGTTGCGGGAGAGAGGTTGATTTTACAGCAGCTGTTTACGGGAGTTTAGTCCAGTGCGGGCAATGCTTTGTGGGTAATGCAGTCCAATGTACGTGAAAGCGAAAATGTGAGATGAGCTGGAATATAGAGCCTGAACCTGTTTTCTTAGTAGTTTTTGGTTTGATTTAAGTACGGAATCCACCCGGAAGTTTGTAATATCGCCTGACAACGCAGAAAATAAAAGAATAGACATGCATCGACTCGTTTGTCTTTCCCATCGCTGCATGAGCATGAATTAACGGGCTGTTGCGCTGCCGCAAGAAACGACAAAATAAAGCGGAGAAGCTAACACCACGTTCTAGCAACACACACTCAATCAGGAATTGGACCCAAAATTACATAAGATCCGGTGAAGCGACGGAAACGGCATGGGCGGACTCAATGACTGAGCGATGTGAAGCGCCATCTTGTTTCCTTTTATACTTCCTGAATTGCGACCATACTACTTCAGGGTCCTAGTGCCGGTTGCGGAGCGAGTGCGCATGACAGCAACCAAACTAGCTTCGTGACCTCTGTTTTCTTCCGGCAAAGAATAAAAATTATCGAACGTATTATCGAACACATTTTTTATTGATATTGATCACGTGTCTATCACGATACATATCATTATCGTTTTATCGCCCAGCCCTATTGTGAATCTGTTTATATATACAGTGGGGGAAATAAGTATTTGATCCCCGACCAACCAACAATAATATACTAAACAAACATACCGTGTGCCTTCCAATTAGGATTCAGGAGACATTAAGAGATACATTTTAAACAACACTTTTCTTTATCTTGCACTCTTAACACACTGGCAAACTCATGTCTTTTCTGTGTACAAAAAGCAAATAAAAAAACACATGACTGATCAGTGCAACTCATCTTCTCCTGTAGGTGGCACAATGTCCATATTATCATATAAATCAAATGAACAATTCCAAATACGAAGTTAAATATTACACACCATTTATAACAAACAAAAGGTATTTTAAAATGTGACCAAAAATATTCAGAACAAAAATACTCTTTATCTGTGACAGCTACATTATCTATTGAAACCAATGGTGGGCCAAACTATCTATGGTCCCACCAATAGGGAATAAGATGATGTTGGGCCAACCCCTGATGCCAACATGGGTCCAATGCATGCACTGCTGTTTGCCCAACTTTCACCTGATGTCGAAGCATTGACAAAAGGTTACCAAAATTTTGCTGACGTTGGGCCAACAAAGCAGTGCTCTCTGGGATTAGGTCATGAAGCCATTATCAACAAGTGTACAAAAACAAAGCACCACCCTCTAAAACAAACAAAGAAATGAGAGGAAATGTTATGGGGAACCCTGCCAAGAGACCTATAGCCATATTAAAAGGAATTGCAGGAACAACTGCCAAATACTGGACACATACTGGACACGCCCATCATGTGGACACAATCTCTGGTATTCTTCACATATCTGGGCCATGGGGTAAGAGGAAAAGGTGGGAACACTTTCACACAAAACACAAACATCCAGCTTCACCTCAATCACCCCAACCTATGTAGCAAAACAGACTCATGCTATGGATCTGCTTCTCTTCAGTTGGGACTGGGGCTCTGGACAGGATAAAGAGAAACATGGATCACTTTAAATACTATTCACTTTGAGTACAAAACCCGACCAAAACCATACCAAAGAGAAACAGGGTCGCAGGCTAGACACTCAATTTAGGGAATGTGATAGATTTAAAACAATATTGTTAACAAAAAATATAATGTACCTAGTATGATATATGAACTAACAATATACTAATATACTAATCTTAACCAAGTAGAAAACTGTAGCGTAACCAAGGGATGACCCGTACACACAAAGCTAGAAATAAAAAACTTAATGGAAAAGTGCAGAAAGTACATTGGAAAGATTTGGCAAACTAAGATTAACAGAATCACTTTCAGTTCCATTTTTTTCCAGACACAGAGCACAGATGGCCAGATTACCTTTTATTAAAGCTAAGAAACAAAGGGATCAATAATCAATTATCAAATCCATTACTATCTCTTACTACTACAACTAACACTATCACTCTACACTCACCTAAAGGATTATTAGGAACACCATATTAATATGGTGTTTGACCCCCTTTCGCCTTCAGAACTGCCTTAATTCTACGTGGTATTGATTCAACAAGGTGCTGAAAGCATTCTTTAGAAATGTCGGCCCATATTGATAGGATAGCATCTTGCAGTTGATGGAGATTTGTGGGATGGACATCCAGGGCACGAAGCTCCCGTTCCACCACATCCCAAAGATGCTCTATTGGGTTGAGATCTGGTGACTGTGGGGGCCATTTTAGTACAGTGAACTCATTGTCATGTTTAAGAAACCAATTTGAAATGATTGGAGCTTTGTGACATGGTGCATTATCCTGCTGGAAGTAGCCATCAGAGGATGGGTACATGGTGGTCATAAAGGGATGGACATGGTCAGAAACACTGCTCAGGTAGCCCGTGGCATTTAAACGATGCCCAATTGGCACTAAGGAGCCTAAAGTGTGCCAAGAAAACATCCCCCACACCATTACACCACCACCACCAGCCTGCACAGTGGTAACAAGGCATGATGGATCCATGTTCTCATTCTGTTTACCGCAAGGTTGTGCGTGTTGTGGCTTCACAAATGCTTTGCTGCATACCTCGGTTGTAACGAGTGGTTATTTCAGTCAAAGTTGCTCTTCCATCACCTTGAATCAGTCGGCCCATTCTCCTCTGACCTCTAGCATCAACAAGGCATTTTCGTCCACAGGACTGCCGCATACTGGATGTTTTTTTCCTTTTTACACCATTCTTTGTAAACCCTAAAAATGGTTGTGCGGGATAATCCCAGTAACTGAGCAGATTGTGAAATACTCAGACCGGCCCGTCTGGCACCAACCACCATGCCACGCTCAAAATTGCTTAAATCACCTTTCTGTCCCATTCTGACACTCAGTTTGGAGTTCAGGAGATTGTCTTGAGCAGGACCACACCCCTAAATGCAGTGAAGCAACTGCCATGTGATTGGTTGATTAGATAATTGCATTAATAAAAAAAATTTAACAGGTGTTCCTAATAATCCTTCAGATGAGTGTATATTACACTACATAACCAAAATGTGATGAGTGATGGTTGTGTCTATAATTAACAATCCATATATGCATACATATACAATGGGGGAAATAAGTATTTGATAAAGATAAACAAATAAAGATTTTAATGATCAGTCTTTTAAATTCGGAAAAATTAATAATAATAATAATAATAATAATAATAATAATTAAAATAATACAATCTAATTTAATCAAGATTTGACAACATTAATCGTATTGATCCTAACCCTAATTAAGCATACTAAGGCATACAGTTGAGACATGACTGTCAGAAAAGTAATAGGAAAATTTAAAAAGAAAATTTAAAAACTTTTTTTTGTCTGTGAGAATGCAACCATTTCGAGCACGGGAGCCAATACCTGGACAGATTGCAGAGGTGGTCTCAAGAACGTTTCTTGCGTTCCCGAGCACGGAAGGCGAGACATGTGCACGCACTCAAAAGAGGAAGTGACCTCATTAGTGTTTGACTAAAAAAAAATGTGGCTGCTAAAGAATCTCTGTGAGGTAATGCAGATGAAAACATCCAAAGACAATCCGACACTACTCATAGAAACTCTGATATTTACCGAAGTATCCGTAGGTACGTTATATTACTTTATATTTTTTGTTAATTATTTTAATGCATTTATTTTTGGGGGGGGGGGGGGCTGTGAAAAGAATAATTTGAGTTTCCTTTATTTCTTATGGGAAAACTTAATTTGGTTTACAAGTGTTTTGGAAAACGAACCTCTTCCGGAACGAATTATGCTCGTAATCCAAGGTTCCACTGTATACATGATGATCCTCTCACATTAGCTCACAACAAAGTTAACTATCGAATGTCTGCTTACTTTAAGGACCCAGAAAAATCCCCTGACCAAAACAGTAGAATGTAATGAACTAAAGTGCTGTGCTGATGTAGCTATTAGGGTTACAAATACTTTACTCTTTACTCATTAATTTATGTGTAACCTTTATGTTTTTACTCCAACACATCTTATAAAACAGACACTTATAAAAACTGAGATGCTGATGATCCACCTAAGTTTCACACACAACATCGGGTTATCTGTAATTGCTGTGACAAACTTTAAATGTTAAAAACATTTTATTTGTACAAGCTGTTTATGGTTGCAACTTTCAGCTGATTCATTGTTTTTATACTTTTTTGCAGACAGATACTGGAGGAAACACAGACTGAGACCTCCGACAGTGGCACAAGACCAGCTGACAACAAAAGAAAGAGGAAAAACCTGACATGCAGAAGCAGGAGACTCTTGTTGCCTGGTTGAAATCTCACATTTAGATAAAGGAGCGCTGACTACAGATACAGAGGAAGGAACATCAAGAGATCAAATAGGATGTTGATGCAGATAATGATGACAGACACCCTCTTGCTATACAAGTAGAAGTAAATATAGAAATAAGCTACATTTTAATTTTTTTATTTTTATTGTATTTGGCATCTACTTTTCTTTTACAACACTTACTTGAATAAATTTACTTGAATATTTTTTAATAAAACATTTTATTAATGTTGCGTGAATGCACACACACTCACCCCTTGCTAAACACACACACATACAAACACAAAATAAAAGCTTTAGAGAAGAACCATTGGCTAAGTCACGTTACTCTCGGCATCAAAAGAAGTAGCACATGTGTGACACATGATACTCGAGGATACTCGGTACTCGTTTATCAAGACAAAATTTATTTAATAATTTTGCTTGTCCTGCAGAACGCTCGCAAAGTGTGTTACTTGCTACGCTGATAGATGCGTCAGTAGGCATGTTGTTCAGAGCACCGTTGTTTTTTTCACAAATATAAACACATCCACATTAACAAGTGTCTCATTTAGTTCATAACTTGCGATTTCTTCTTCTCTCTTCTTTTGGACAGAAGACAAACCAACTACCGCCACCTACTGTTTCTGGTTGTGTAAATACGCACGTGTGCCTGGAATCAGAACAGATGTTATAATGTGCACGCAAACCTGCGTTGGGACGAGCAGGGGGAGAAATCATGCTCGGGAACAGAACGGAACAATAGTTCCCAGTAAGAAAACGCCCAAAGATTATAATCACCAAGCACTATTCACTCTCACACGCACATTAAGTATTGGACACCTTATTATTATTAAATTATTCCCTCACACGAGCCTATTTCAGAACAGCAGTTTTTAGAGAAGCGCGTGGTATCAAATGAAGGACTGGAAAATGACAATTATTTAAAAATGCAACTACTATGATTTAATATGTTTGCCAATGTGATATCTTTAATAAGATTTATACACTTTAAGCATATGGTTGTGTAAAAGTACTAACGTACATGACAGTGATTAATGTATTTATAGATAATAATTAGATTATACTTAAGTATGTCTTTATAGTAGTTTATAGCAATGTTTACTGTTATGAATACATGAGTGATATACCATGAATATACTTTTATCACAGCAGTAGTACGCTGGTGTGGTTTTGTCCAAGTCCAGTTAGTAAGTAAGAATCTATACAATGTGTGATTAATGAAGATAAACTTCTCTACTACTGTAGTGTGAATGTGCTACCAGGACACTACAGGGTCAGGACCGTTTGCAGATGCAGAGTGCACTCTCTCTATCCTATAACATGTTTTACTGCCACTGAAACACATCCAGCAGCTGTAATGTGATGCGCGTGTCCGCTGTGTGTCGGACACGCGCACAGAGAGACCGGCGGAGAGAGAACTGTTACTGTATCAGTCCGAACTGAGACTCTGAGAACAAGCCGAGAGATACGGAGCTTTATATTAGAGGACGAGGTTAGACAAAGTCACACAAAGTCACATAAAGATCGCTGTAAGTGTAAGTGAGTAAGGAGGGAATGTATTTACCTTCTGCTGATGAAGATAATGACGATATAAACTAACGCGCGCGGGGATGAAGCGCATTAAAGGCAGAAGAGAAGGAGAGTAAAAGGCGATCCCGCCTCCAGCGTCTGATTGGCTGGGAGGGACCAAACTCCTGTCTCTGATTGGCTGTGACTGTAGTAGAGATAAAATACTGTTTAAAAACAAAGGTCTATTTAAAAGTCTATTTTTATCAGGTTTGGGAATAAACAAGATAATCCAGTTTTATTGTAGTTGAGAGAGAAGCAGGACCTGGAGCACGGCCATAGGAGCACACTGAAACCTCACACACAGAAATAACAGAGATTATGAGGGGTAAGAAAACAACATTTAAGTCAAAGACTCCACAAGGGGTCACGGCAATAGCACAGTGGCCAGACAGATTACAGGACTGACACCAGGTGGAGGGCTCAATGCCCCATCTCTCTCTGATGGTCACAAAAAATTTGTAACCAAAGTACTAGGACAGATGGCTAGGGAAACTAAGCAGATTAAAAAGTGAAAATGAACACACATTACTTAAATTACAGAAATACACACCCTAATAGCGAGGGAGGCTAGGGATCACTAGTTGTAAGCAATGAGAAGACAGAACTGCATCCCGGTGAAGGTACTAAAATGCTTACTGAAAGTGGTCATAGTGTAAGAAAAGAAAAAGCAGGCGTGGCGGATCGTAAGACACTAGCAGTTCGCTCAGGTACTGCGGCGCGAGACCATTTAATGCTTTACATGTCAAGAGTAGTATTTTACCAATACCAATAGTCCAACCTAGAGGTGGTAAAAGCACTAGTTTTTCTGCATCGTTTAGCGACAGTCTATTTCTTATCTTGGCAATATTTCTGAGGTGAAAGAATGCTTTCCTGGTAATATTATCTACATGTGCTTCAAATGAAGGTCTGTAATCTATAATCACACCAAGGTCTTTCACTGTTGCATTTGATGGAACAGAAAGTCCAACTAAAGTTACAGTGTGATCTAAAATCTTACTCCTAGCTGTATGTGGTCCTATGACTAGAACTTCTGTCTTATCAGGATTAAGCAGAAGTAAGTTAATTAGCATCCAATCCCTTATGTCCTGCACACATTGCTCAACTTTAGTAAGCTGTTTTTTCTCATCTGGTTTTGCTGAAACATATGTGTGTCGTCAGCATAACAATGAAAACTAATACCATGTTTACGGATTATGTTGCCTAGAGGTAGCATGTATAGGGAAAAAAGCAGTGGGCCTAATACTGAACCTTGTGGAACACCAAACTCCACTAGAGAGCATGGAAAATAATCACCATTTAAGTCTACAAACTGATAACGATTGGTCAAATAGGATGTAAGCCACAAGAGGGTTATTCCCTTAATTCCTACTACATTTTTTAATCTGTGAAAGAGAATACTATGATTAATAGTATTGACTCAGCTGCATTAAGGTCGAGTAGCACAAGTATAGTGACGCAACCCTGATGAGGCCACTAGGAGGTCATTTGGGGCAGTGGTAGCTCAAAGGGCTAAGGCACTGAGTTACTGATCAGAAGATTGCCGGTTCGATCCCCAGCTCGATCCCCAGCTCCTTCCCCTCATCCCAACCCTCTGAGAGAGCTCAGCCAATCAGCTCTCTCTAGACCCCTGGCTGTGAGAGGTAACAGCATCACCCAGGGATCGAACCAGCGATCACTGGATGATAGGGTGAGCAATTTACCACAGAGGCCCTTGTTGCTGGAACTATCTGCTTGAGAAAATGTGTTGGTATAGGATCTAATTCACAGGTTGACGATTTTGAAGAAGAGATGAGTAAAATTAGTTTTCTCGCTTCAAGGGGAGTAAAATATTCTAGGTTCTGATGTGATGTGTTTAATTTATCATCTGTATCACTTAAATTGTCTGGTTTTAAAGCCTGAATTTTTTGCCTAATATTTATGATTTTGTTATTGAAAATGTTCATAAAATCCTCTCTATTGTATGTTGTTGTTGTGGAGATTTCTGCAGTGGTCTTGTTCTTAGTTTATTTAGCTATGGTATTAAATAAAAATCTAGGATTATTTTAGTTATTTTTTAAGAGTGGAGAGATACATTAATCTAGCAGCACTGAGAGCTTTTCTAAGCTTTTCTATTATTTATGCTATAACGAAGTGTTGACTCTAAATATTCGGTCGCCCGATCGAGTCAGATGGCGATCCAATCAAAGTTGATAACTCTGGGAGATTATTTATAAAGCTCTGTGTGGTATTTGATGTAAACGTACATTTAAAGCAGTAGCGCGGTGCTGTGGGTACATTATTACTGTGACACACTTTAATCGAGACAAGACAGTGATCTGAGATAACTTCAGACTGTGGAATTGTAATTATGTTTCTTATACTTAATCCGAAGGATAATATTAAGTCCAAAGTGTGACCTGTTTTATGAGGGTCCTACTACACACTGATTTACTCCTACTGAGTCCAGTATGGACAAAAATGCTTTACGCACAGGGTCTTCTGGATTCTCAAATTGAATATTAAAATTTCCAGCAATTAACGTTTTGTCTACAGAAATGACTAGGTTTGAGAGGAAATCTGCGAATACACAGAGAAACTCAGAATATGGCCCTGGAGGTCTGTAAATGATGGACTGGACTGGACTGAGCTGACTTTATGTTACTATAGAGAACTTCAAATGCATTAAATTTAAATCTGTGTTTTTGTACAATAGTCAAATTATCATTGTAAATAACTGCGACGCCTCCTCCTCTACCAGTTAACCGAGGCTGGTGTATGTAGCTGTATCCAGGAGGACTAGTTTCATTTAGAGCTACATACTCATCCTGTTTAATCCAGGTTTCTGTTAAACAGAGTATATCAAACTCCTGATCTGTGATAATTTCATTAACTATAACTGCTTTAGATGCGAGAGATCTAATATTTAACAGTCCTAGCTTCAGATCAGAGGTGCCGGCTGCGCATTCAGTGTGATCCAAGTTTGTGGTCTTTATGTTAATTAAATTACTAAAACAGACTTTCTGAGTCTTTCTAAATTTGTGTTTAGCTCAGACACAGTATCAATACAGACACAGTCTCAATATGATGAACCCTGAGTGACGACTCTATGCAGCTAGCAGACGGTTGGTTTAGCCTGTCTGTCTGCTCCCTGGCCTGGGCTCTGGATTGTCACCGATTAACTAGGCCTCTTCTGAGACTATGAGCTATACTACAGGAAATGAGAGCAGCACCTTCCCGAGTGGGATGGACACCGTCCCGCCCTAACAGGCCAGCTTTGCCCTCAAAGGTCTTCCAGTTATCTATGAACCCCACATTATTTTCAGAGCACCAAGCATTCTTGTCGACTATCACCATTGTTGTATAAAGTGGATGTAAAAAATGTACACAGTCCTATTAAAATCATCAGCTTTTCATGATTTGAAACAAACTAATATAATTCATGTCACTCGAGTGTTCTCTGTAGTTTATAAAGTTGATCAGAGTATCTAAAAACTTTTAGTTAATAATTCATGACTACCTGTTTCCCTGTGATATAAATATGATGTGACACAGAGGCCTATTTCATCTATTCTTCAACAGAGAATACCCCATTCAAGTAAGGCAGATGTGTGTCGACCTTCATAAGTCACGAAAAACTGCCACTTTCCTCTACAGTCAGAAAAATCATTAAGAAGTTTATAACAACTGGAGCAGTGACAAACAAGGCTGGATGAGGACCCAAGTTTATCTTGCCACCACACACAGTTGGAAGAATGGTAAGAGAAGTAAAGCTCACTGTTAAAAAAATACATCAAAGAGGGGCATCTTGGGGTCACAAAGTCTCCATAACAACCATCAGACGCTATCTACATGCCAACAAGCTGTTTGGGAGGTATGCAAGGAAAAAGCCTTTTTCTCACCTACAATTAAAAACATAAACATCTGGAGTTTGCTGGGGCTTTAACTGGGATCGTGTGCTGTGGTCATATGAGACAAAGATTTTTGGTAACAAACACTGTCTGGGTCAGATGTAAAATAAAAGATGAGTATGCGGAAAAGCACCCCATGTCCACTGTAAAGTATGGTGGAGGATCTGTGATGATGTGGGCCTCTTTCTCTTCCAAGGTCCTGGAAACCTTGTTAGGGTGCATGGCATCATGAACTCTCTGAAATACCAGGACATTTTAAATCAAAACCTAATGGCCTCCGCCAGAAAGCTGAAGATGCGTCGTCATTGGTTCTTTCCGCAGGATAATGACAAAATGACAAAACATGGTGAAATCTACACAAAAATTATTCTGCAGACAAAAAAATCAAGCTTCTATCATGGCCATCTCAGTCCCCAGATCTCAACCCAATTGAAAACCTGTGGGGTGAGCTGAAGGGGAGAGTGCATAAGAGATGACCCAGGCCTCTGGTTGATATATAAAGATTTTGCAAAGAGGAATGGTCAAAGATCTGTATTCACCAATCTGTGAAATGTTTTAGGAGGAGATTAAGTGCTGTCTTGTAGTATAAACACCAGGGGTGTCAATAGTTGTGGAACATATGATTTCATGTGAAAAGAAATATTTCTTAATAGTGGATTTTTTTTTTCCACTGGATAATTCTACTTCAATTTAAGGTTAGATTTTTCTTTTTTTGCATTGTGGTTCTACAGAATATTGTTTAAATAAAAAAATCATTTATAAATTGTGGACGGTGCTGTATTTATTGAATATAAAAAAAAATTTGAGTCAAACCAAGGAACAAGTAGGAGCGATAAAGCACTTGTCAGGTATATAAACATTTTGTGGTTAGAACTTTGTGGGGTGTCTGTCTGTCTGACCAGTTCAGAGTCTTCTGTCTACGTTTAGTTTTTTGTCTACTTAAAGTCGTTTGAAATTTGGTTTGGTTTTGATTGAAATTTAGTGAAATCTGAAAATTTGGCCACTACAACATGAAGAAATACAGCGCGCTCAGCCTCGCGGGGAAAGGGAGACTGGCTGCTGACATGTGCTTCCTTTGAGAAGTTGATGTGATGAACTTGATTTATTAAGTTTATTCAGTCTGTGTCTTTAAGGTTTTCAAGAATACAGTGTTACCTTTTGTCTCAACAAGTAGCACTGTAAGAAGTTGGTCAACAATACAATATTAATTCATTTAACATTTATCTAGTTGCATTTTTTTTTTACAGTGTATTGACTCTGTGTATTAATTTGGTGACTTCTATGTGATAGGCCTACCACTTCATGGCTAAGTTGCTATTGTTCCCTATCACTTCCACTTTGTTTCAATACCACTAACAGTTGACTGGGGATCCAAACACTAGCTAAAATATTTAACTTCTGCACATTCTCTTTATCATTTCTATACCATTACATCTAAACAACACACACTATCTGCTCATGTTAGTAGAGTTTATTGAATAAATCTTGCTTTCCTGTCATCTCTCTGTTTAAATTCAGTCTTAATGTATTTATTTTAAATTTGTTCTTTTGTGGGCAACTAACATCAGATTCAATTAACACAATAATCAATTTAAGTATTTTACAATATAACCTCTCTCTCTCTCTCTCTCTCTCTTACACACACACACACGCACACACACACACTCTCCCTCTCTCTCTCTCACACACACACACACACACACTCTCTCTCTCCCTCTCTCACACACACACACACACACTCTCTCTCTCCCTCTTTCTCTCCAATTCATTTATTTTTTTTATGTAAAATCAGCCAAGTTTATCACATGTGAAATATCTTGCTGTTTATCTGCACTGTATATTTAAGACCTATCTGATGCCACTCAGTGCAAAATAATAATTAATCAGCTGGAAATGCTTACACACATTTTACAGAACATAAAATAAACAATAACAATGAATTTAGGACTTTGAATTAAAATTACACATCTGGCATCAGAACAGTGATGCAGTGAAACAGGTAAAAATAGTCAAATTCATATATTCATATAATTCTTTCTCCCACACTCGCTCTCTCTCTCTCTCTCTCCACACACACACACATTTTTTTTACCTTCCACTGGGCATACTGTATATCAGACAATAAAAAAAATTTATATGGAGTGAATAAAGAAAACATTTTTTTTTTATTATTTTTTCAATTATAATTAGGCAACTGTGCTTGGTACCTGGAATGGAATAGCCATGTGGCTATTTACGATACTATAAAAATAGACACATGATCAGATTGTCCCAGCACTGGGGTCCTCACACACTAATCATCTGATTCACACACATCAGTTTGAACTGATGCAGTGTGTAACAGTAAAATGTTTGTGCTAACAGGAAAGTAAATGCGTTGACATGATAAAGAAACACAGGGATACAGAAGCAACACTCGGGCTAAGCGAACGTAGAATAAAGCTGATCAGAAGCTCCACCAGGGAAGACTTTTCACTCCAGACTCTTTCCTCCATCACCTTCTTCAGTTCAGTTCTCAGTCTCATCTCCATATGGTACAGGATGTTTCCACCTAAAGAAACCACACTGGGGAAGGGGGGAGGGGGGGGGGGATATCACTGTGTGCTTGTGTATATTTCTGTGGGGTGTGTATTTGTGTGTAGTAGGTTCTGGTGTCTGTGTGTGGTGGGTATTGTTGTGTGGTGTGTACCGGTATATATTTGTGTGTTTTATTGTGTGGTGTGTACTGGTCAGTACTGGTCAGTACTGGTGTGTGGTGTACATTGGTCTGTAGTGTGGTTTGGCATGTAGTGTGTATTGGTGTTTGTGTGTTGTGTTTAATGCTAAAGTTATGAGTAGTATAAAGGTAACCTCTAATGTACAGAAGTGACTAAGCTGAGCACTGATTGGTTCTCACCTTCAACACCAAGCAAGAAGACAATGAAGAGCAGGAGAACTCCTCCTCCTGCACTGGTCCTGATCATCATAACCACATCAGGAGGAATGACCACTTCAGATTTTATACTGATCTATAGTCACACACACACACACACACAGTTATTTAGAAACACTGTCTATGTTTGTGCTACAATAAAGTTTGTGGAACTTTCAACAGCAACAGTAAATTCTGTAAAGAAATCCTAAGCTTGTTTTGGGCTTTAGAAGTAGAGTTGGGTCATGTGGACCAAAGATTATATCCGGCTATTTTTATTCTGTATTACTTTTCTTTGAGGCAGAAGACTTTTGGCTGTACATCCTTCACTGCCAGGGTTGCAGCAGCATCACAAAGTACAACACCCTATTTAAACCACCAGTTACAGTGCTGACAATGTTGTGCTGAAAAATATTTACACCTGATATTTTCATCACAACTTTCTGTGCTCTCCAGGCTCAGTGGACCAGCATGTTTAGGGGAACAGCTCTTCAAAATTGTTTCTTGTAAAAAGCCATTAATCTACTCATACTTTTCAGGCCAGGGGTCTGTACCTGAAACAAGTTGGCAGAAGTGACTGGACAGCCTCCAGCACCATGCTCCAGAGAGGGTCAGAGACCCAGGAGGAGACTGACAGCACAGTTCTGTTCCACACCAGCTCACTGCTTAGCACACTGTAAAAGTCAAACTGGCAACGTCCACAGCCCTGCTTAAAGGTTCATCATCTCGTCAGCAGCCTGCAGCAGTTGACCAGCAGGAAGGTGGCCTTCTTTGTCAGGAATGAATCTTGCCTTTACCATGTAAACAGGAGTAACCACTTAAAATCACAGAGGCACTGCAACTTCCATGTAAATGGCGTATGGCTGCTTTTTGACGTGTCCCTGATTGTTCATCAGGGACACTCTGATCTGGGAACTGGATATGAAAGCCCTCCGCTACCGGGTTCACTCTCTGACTGCACAACGTCGGATTAAAGGAATTTTTTTTTGTGTGGTTTATGAAGAAATGCGAAAATTTCTGCATATGTTTTTTAACAATTTATTTTATTTTGCCCTTTTCCGCATTTTCCTATGTGTATCATGTAGGATCATGGGATATATCCGGTCCTCCGAAGCGTAAAATGAATGTGAAGAAAACGAACTAGAAGCGGTTTCCTTGCGTTCCCGATTTTAACGCCTGTGTGAACAAGGCCTTAATGAGAAAGCTGTGGACTCTTCCCCTTTTCTTCCGTGTGTGTGTATGTTTATGTGTTCGGGTGAGAGAGAGAGAGGGAGTGAGAGAGAGAGAGAAAGAGATTTCCTCTACAACACAATTAGCCTACAATAAAGGATGTGTGCATAATGTGATACAAGATATAAACAAGTGTTTGTAACATGCGGTCTACTACACGGCATAAGCGCGATATAAAAAATAAAAGAGAACTGGCTTTCTTAAGACACTGCAGATCACCTGTCATCAGTGGAGATGTTTTAATCATTTCACTACACAGGCAGCTGAGAGAGTCATTGACAAAAAACCTCTCATACATTATGTTAAATACATTCTCATACATTATGTTAAAAAAAAAACGTTTATGGGGCAAGGCTTCATTCGCTGTTATTGCGGGGGGGGGTTGGGGGGGGGGTTGTCCTTTCCGTCCATGCACGGAAAGGTCATGGATCTGCCATGGATTGCAGAGGTAAAGAAGGTGCAGGATTTGAAGTACTTAGGGTCAACGGCCCCGAGCAACAGAGAGTGTGGAAAGGAGGTGAAGAGGCGGGTACAGGCAGGTTGGAATGGGTGGAGAAAAGTGTCAGGTGTGTTGTGCGATAAAAGAGTATCAGCGAGAATGAAAGGAAAGGTGTACAGGACAGTGGTGAGACCAGCGATGCTCTACGGCTTAGAGACAGTGGCGCTGAAGAAAAGACAGGAGGCAGAGTTGGAGGTAGCAGAGCTGAAGATGTTGAGGTTCTCTTTGGGAGTGACAAGGATGGATAGGATCAAGAATGAGTTCATCAGAGGGACAACCTACGTTAGATGTTTTGGAGATAAAGTCAGAGAGGCCAGATTGAGGTGGTTTGGACATGTTCAGAGGAGAGATGGTGAATATATCGGTAAAAGGATGCTGAGGTTGGAACTGCCAGGCAGGAGGTCTAGAGGAAGACCAAAGAGGAGATTTATGGATGCAGTGAGAGAGGACATGAAGTTAGTTGGTGTGAGAGAAGAGGATGCAGAGGATAGGGTTAGATGGAGGCAGATGATTCGCTGTGGCGACCCCTGAAAGGGAACAGCCCAAAGACAAAGAAGAAGACTTATAGCCTAGTGTAAACGCTTGGGCTGCACCTCAGACACAGAGACTTGAGGCGTGGTATAACACTGGAAAAGGGTTTTTTATTATTAAATAATAAGAGAAGGTTTTTTTATCCAGAATTTGAAACGAGGAAGCTGAAGTGGCTGTTGCAATCCAACTGAAGCTGTGGCAGGTTTACAAGAATAGGCATGAAACAGAAACAATCACAAACTCCTCAGCAACATGTCCATGTTAATGGCCAGTGACAGTTCAATGGTAGCGGTGGCAGACCTGAGTTAAAAGTGAAAAAGCTACTGTGCCAGTCACAGCGGCATCAGGCTGGTATAGCCAGTCATCAATATGACCCAAAAACCTTCTCTTATACAGTAAACTGTAAACACAAACACTGAACCTACCTTAGCGTTGTGAAATCTACTGCTCTCTTTCTGTGAAATAAAATAGCAGGGAATAAAAATTGTGTGTAATTTATGTGTCTGTGTGTGCATGTGTCTCTGTGTGTGTGTTTCTTTACTTACCTCGCTGTCACTAGATAACTGATGAAGCTTTTTATCAAAGTCTAGTTGAGCAAAGACAAAAAAATCGTCCACCTTTTTAAACCCACCGAAAGACTGCAGAGGAACAGAACAAAGTGGCATCAGATATAAGGACCTCAATGTGCCTGTGTGTGTGTGTGTGTGTGTGTGTGTGTGTGTGTGTGTTGTGTGTGTTACCCCTGTATATTGTTGTTTATTAGGGAATATGATGAGCGCACTCAGATGAAACTGGACAGCAGCCCCAGGATCCAGTGAGAAACACTGACACTTAAAGTTCACATACTCCTCAATCAGACGGTTCTGCAGGACATCCCATAATAACAATGTGTCAGGAATGCCAAACATTACATTTTACAGAACTGTTTTAAACACCACAGTAAAATATAACTCCTGTTTCAGTGTAATAATGTTCAATTTGTTCTACAGAATAGGAAAACTCCCAAATGTGTTAATGTGATATACAGTATGATGCGAAATTCAAATTCAATCAAATATAAATTTTATTTGTCACGTACACAGTCATACACAGTACTTTATGCAGTGAAATGCTTAGACGACCGCCAGTGACCTTAAAATAAAAGACTATTAATAGGAAATAAATATGAAAACAAAATAGAATGTAAATTCATCTAAGAAAGAATAAAATATCTGTACAATACAAAATATACAATATAAAAAAAATAAGAACAACTTAGCTGTACAATATAGAAAAAATGGAATTATAAAAATTTTGTGTGGGAAGGAAGTTGAATATAAATAGAAATTAAATAGTCCAGGGGTTTCAGGCAAATATGCCAGAAAGTGTCATATTTAAAGTGACTGATGTGCATCATTCCCATGAATGTGCAGGTGTGCAGTGACCACTAGTGTCAATGAATGTCCAGAAGATCCAAAGTGAGTGCAAGAAACATATGTGTGGATGTGCAAAATGGATCAGTACTGTGTGGTGTACTGATTAAGAGACCGTATCGCCTGCGGGAAGAAGCTTCTGCTCAGTCTTTCTGTATTGGTCTTCAGGAAGCAGAATTGAGAACAGTCCATTGCTGGGGTGGCTGAGGTCCTTCACGATCTTCCTGACGGAGAATCTTCCACGATCTAAAGCTGTCCACTCTCTTCACTGGGCTCTTGTTGATGATGGGGGTCTGGTAGTTTCTCTCCTGCTTTGTACTAAAGTCCACTATCAACTCGTTTGTCTTGCTGACATTTAGAAGAAGATTGTTCCTCTGGCACCAGTTCTCCAGATTTTGTCCAGGTAGGCCGTCTCATCGTTGTCAGTTATTAGGCCCACCACGACAGTGTCGTCAGCAAACTTGATGATGGCGGTGGAGTTGGTAGAGGCTACACAGTCATGCGTGTACAGAGAGTACAGCAGGGGGCTCAGAACACAACCCTGTGGGGCTCCAGTGCTGAGAGTGAGTGAGGCTGAGACATGTCCGCCCATCCTTAATGCCTGTGGTCTGCCAGTTAGGAAATTAGAGATCCACTGACACAGAGATGGGCTGGGTCCCAGGTGCTCCAGCTTGGTGATGAGTGTGGAGGGAATTATGGTATTAAATGCAGAGCTGTAGTCGATGAAGAGCATTTCATTGTTATAGTTATAGAACATAATTTCCACTCATAGTGTCCAGGTGAGTGAGAGATGTATGGAGTAAATGAGAAACAGCGTCATCTGTAGAGCAGTTTGGACAGTAAGCAAACTGTAGTGGGTCCAGTGTGTCTGGTAGTGAGGAGATGATGAAGTCTCTAACCAGCCGCTCAAAGTACTTCATCACTTCTGAGGTGAGGGCTACAGGTCGACAGTTGTTGGGGGAAGGAGGATCGGGTTTCTTCGGGACAGGAACAATGATGGACTCTTTGAAGCATGTGAGGATCACCGACTGAGAGAGGGAGAGGTTGAATATCTCTGAACACAGGGGCTAGCTGGTAAAATAGAAAACATTTGGGAACACCAGGACTCTTAACTTTGTAACATAGAAGGTTCTTGATGACCAAGAGCTTATTTGATATTTAAAAAAGCTTCAATCCTCCACAGGAATGAGAAAACTGTTTTAGAAATAGTCCATCTATCAACATTGCTGATAGTTAATAGTCCAACATTGTTGTGTTATGAGCCAGGCTAGCTCCTCCACATCATAGCCCCAGTCCTACTACTATTTTCCATTGTTAGATTTTTTCATTATGGATTAAGAAATTATACTTTTATTCTTTTATAATTACATTTTAAATTGCTAAATGTAAAATGTGAATGCATAAAATCCTCTGTCCTAAATTAAAAATATACTTTTACCACTGTTACAAAGTGCTAACACTGGAGACTTTTTAAAAACATTTTTAAAAAAGTACTAAAACTGTCTATCCGATTATTAGACTTTTCTAACAACAAGGACTCAGCATATCAGCAACACTGCAATTACCATAACTCTATGCTCTCTGTACTTACACATCACACCTGTTTAATGGTCTGTGTAACTTATGTTGTGTATCCTCTGTACAATTCCCTGTGAATCAGATGTGTGTACCATGTGTCATTGAAAGCTTCTTTTATACAGAATTACTGTAAAGCCACTCAGGAGTTCAGTGCCATAAAGACTAATAATAACATCAACAGGAAGTAAACAAACCATAACTTACAGCATGTTTCTGAGTTGGTATGATCTTACAGGCTGTGATATTCTGTAAGAAAAAATATTTTATTAGTGTAGCCTATAGCTAATTAGCTGTAGTCCTTTGCCCAGCTTTCAGGTTCTTGTTGCAGCTGGATGGTTAAGAGATATGCCATCAATGGCAAGTGGTTGAAATGGTGGTAATCAGATTGTCAACAGGAACATTGGAGTGGATCCAATGACATTATGTGAGATCATTTATTTGGCAGTGGACCAAATGGTGGTGTGTTCAAGGGCAGATGACCCAGACCCACTCTGTTTCTTTTTTTTTTCTTTCACTCTTGGGATGTTTGTCCAAGAAAATTCCTTGGGAGATCAAGTGGTGGGACCAGCGGTAGCTCAGTGGTTAAGGCATTGGACTACGGTTCGGAAGATCCCAGGTTCAAACTCTACAACCATCAAGTTGCCACTGTTGGGCCATTGAGCAAAGCCCTTAACCCTCAACTGCTCAGATGTATAATGAGATAAAAATGTAAGTCGCTCTGGATAAGAGCGTCTGCCAAATGCCTAAATGTAAATGTAAGTGCTCCTATCATTACTCACAATAAGCTTTATGATTATTCTCTCTATGCAGCAGCAAGCACCCTTTAAGGTCACAGCAGGGGGTAAGGGGTGTCGAGTATAAGGTACAGAAAACACATATTGTGAGTGCAATACCAATACACCACCCCAATTTCATAAACCAATGTTGGTTCCAAAGAAGCTGACACAAGAGGTGAACATGAAAAAGTGTGCTTTAATTCAAAATGGAGACCATCAACTCAAATGGAGACCATCTGTATCTATTATCAAGGAACAAATGTTGCCTAGTTGCAAGCAAAATTGCCTGATATTTTATTTGCCTCTACCTGGTCAAACTAATCTCATAAATCATGGGGTGGTTAAACACAGCTGCATCAAGTTTAGGTAAAGCTTAATGTCATATTTGATATGGAGCAATTAAGAAGTTTTGCAATGATTGGTCTATTTCAGGCATCCTGGTGCTGCATGCAAACAGGTAAAGCTACTTGATCAGGTAAAGCTAGCTGATAGATATGAATGTAGAATATTGGAAGATCCTTTTGACTTGCATATCCTCAAATAAAAAGGTGTTCCCACCCTGTTAGCTTAACACAGGTTTCTCTCGCTCCTCTTTTTTGGTTATTTTGAGCCCGGGCCATGTTTAAAAATGTTTCAAACTTAAAGGGTCTCTGACTTGAGCAGGAACAGTGGGGTGTGTGGCATGTTTCTTCTTATATGCTCTGTGTCTTGCAATGAGAGAGACATTCTGAAAGGAAAGAGCTGGTAAAGCAAGTAGGTGTTGCCAACCTAACTTTCCTGTGATACCCATAAGTGGGTTAAAATAACAATGTAAATCTAATGTAACTGTCGTGCCTGCTTCTAAATCCTTATTCTCTCTATGACAGCCAGGATGTCGTCAGAACTCTTAAAACGTGAAGTGTTAAATGACAATTAGTGTTTGGTATTTTTATAGATTTGTACTTTAGATCATTAACTAAAGTACAATTCCAGTTACTGGCATCATATTCATTAAATTTAATTTATTATTAAGAATAAAAACATATACCTGTGAGACAGTGATGGTGTGACTGTGCAGGTCGTGCAAGTTTACACCAGTCTGAGTCGGCATCCTGAAGCTTACTGTTACAGGCAGACCCTTCAGTCCCAGATTACTCACCTACACAGATAGAGAACTAACAATTAAAAACAATAAAAACAATTATCCGAAGTATGTAAATTAGTTACAAAAAATGCATTTCAAAATCAGGGATCACTGCAATTATTTTCAGCCTGCTGTGAGTTTGTTAGACAACCAAACAGAGTGTGCTTTAAAGTTTCTCCACTTCAAAGGTAAGTTATCACCTTCGTATTCTCTATTTAACTCAGTTGGATCTAAATTGTGGACAGGGTTTACAGTACCAGTCAAAAGTTTGGACACACCTTCTAATTCAATGTTTTTTTGTGATTTTTTCTACATTCTAAAACAATACTGGAGATTTCGAAACTATGAAACTATGAAATAATTTTATTCCAATAATGGAATTAAAAACAAACAAATAAATCCTTACATGTTTGACTGATACTGTAGTACTTCTAGTTAATAACCTGGTAACCTGGTGTAAGAATATATTCAATGACAGAAACTTTTGTGAGTCGGCCTTATAAGGGCATGTGCCAAATGCCTAAATATTAAAGTAAATATAGGTAATTAAGTAACATCAACAATAGTCAATTGTTTTTTTTTTTGTTTTTTTAAACATGTAGCTGTTCTGGAACAGTTCTTGCAAAAATCCATCAGTCACCAGAATGAAACTGTCTCTCATGAAGACCTTCCCAGGAAAACGAGACCAAAACTGAGCTCTGCTGCAGAGGAGAAGATCATTTAGAGTCACCAGCCTCAGAAATCACCAATTAACAACCAGCACCTCAGATTAGAGCCGTTATGAAGCTTTACAGAGCAGAAGGAGCAGATAAAAATCTCAATATCAACTGTTCAGAGGAGATTATTGTGTGTTTGGGATAAACCTTAGATAAGCCTTCAGTACTGTTATAAACATCAGGAAAGAGCATGGAGTTAAAAGGGGTGTACAAACTTTTGTCTTGTAGTGTACTGTACATATTAGGTGTCCTCTGCTACAGACACAGGAGTCTGTATTGTTTAAAAGTATATCCTGCAACAATCACTTTGAATGCCTTGCATCTGGACAGCTACAGGGAGACAGTTACAGTTCCTGCAGAGACAGGGTCGCTGGAGCAGGACCACTCTAGTGACTACTTGTAGTTGCACCAGGTGTGTTTCAAAAGCAGACCTCTGTGCTGTTCTGCTAAATATACGTTTACGTAATCATAAATGCAAAGAAACATTGTATATAAATTAATCACAAAAAAGTCATATTAGTTTTTAAACATAAATGATGAAAGACAAATTATTTATGTTTGCTTTGATAATTACTCTGATGTGACCCAAGTGTTCAAATGAATTATAATATGCTACAAAAATTAGAGACTAATAAATTAAAAGCGCATTAGTAGCAGGCCTGAGATGAGAATCTGGAATGCATGGTTACAGGGCAGATACACTAACCGCTATACCATAGACTGGAAGGCTTTTCCATGACTTTCATTAAAGACGCTTTAAAGAAATACAGAGATTTGCTTGTGAGCTAGCACGATCAGTTGCCTTTATTTTTCAGTCTTTAAAATGGGACAATCTGATCATTGATTAGGATGATCATTGATTAAACGATTCGGAAACTGTGACAGTGTGAAAAGCAAAATGAGAATGCCAGTGTCTGTAACATACTGTGTAAATGTATTACTACATGACATAAGCACAATATATGTACTTGCATTCTCACAACACAGTGGTGACAAGATGCAAACTGGAGATCACCTTAACCTTATGCCATGTGGGAAGTTGTCTGACTTTTTGGATTTTTTCTTATCTAACATTTCTTTTTTTTTACCAGACAATATACTGTAAAATGTATAAGTCAATTAAACAAATTACGCGTGCAATTTATTTAGATAGTTACAGGTATGTCACAGCGATAGGCGTTTATTTAGTGTGTGTGTGTGTGTGTGTGTGTGTGTGTGTGTGTGTGTGTGTGCTATACTGTAGGTTCCTATGGGTGCATCCTTAAATTCAGTCTGTCTGAATCTGTATAAAGGCAAGTTGGAAAAATCATGCTTGAGAAAACGACACATTCTGTACCTGCAAAGTTATGACCTGCAGGACACGTGCCCACGTGTCCAAATAATATGGCATAATTCCCCTTTAGAATAACCCAGAAAAGGTGAAACTAACAGAAAACTAAAAAATGAAGTCAAACTATTTTATGATGTCTATTCAATGTCTGTATACAAAAAGTAAGCAGTGACATACTGCTTTAAACATGATACAGAATTCTTTTGTGCATATTCCTTTAAAAATTAACCACACATCTGTAAATATTTATCATGTTTCACTGTAAAAATGAGAAATGTTTGGGGGGTAAGTGCACTAATTTACCATTCTGAGCTTTTGCTTTTAATAGGAAAGTAAGTGTGTGTGTGTGTGTGTGTGTGTGTGTGTGTGTGTGTGTGTGTGTGTGTGTGTGTGTGTGTTCTCTCTATCTTCTCTACGACACTAAATAGCCTACAACATAAAGACAATCCAGTTTAAACCAAAGCTAACAAGCAACTGAAAGCTAAAGTTTATGATTTGGAAACTTGCTCCAGCAGAAACATTACAATTGTGCGTATACAGAATTTGTCACCAAGTTGATTTCTAAATTGTTCCTAATGGAACACTTCCTAAAGACTGTCTGTTTATCCCAGGTGATCCATCGGCCATCAGGATCTTTTATATGATCTCCGTGGGAAAACTCTGAGACGACACGTTTATTCACTGCCCTCATCCTTGGGGTAACTCTGGACAATAAATTGTCCTTTTCCTCCCACACTGCTAAGTTTACACACTCTTGTCAATGTTTACTTTCTAACATCAGAAGATTTTGCACATTTCTTTCTTCACTGGCTACTCAGGTGCTTGTTCAGTCCTTTGTTATTTCAGTACTGGACTCCTGCACCTCACTCCTGGCAGGTCCGTCTCCGTCCACCATTCGTCCTCTGCAGCTGATCCAGAATGCAGAAATGTTTTGAACCTTCCTACAGTAAGTTCCCACTATTCCTAGTGTACACTAGTTCCTCCACTGACTTCCTGTAGCTGCAGATTTAAAACACTGATGCTGGCGACAAAACTAGAAACAGTCCAGCACCTACTTATCTCAAAGCATCTAGCACAGCCTGGAATTACAAATAAAACAGATCTAATAGGCCATAACCTTTATTAACCAGTTCATTCCTACTTCCTCCTGTGATCTGTGATGAGAGCAGTGCACTTCCAGGACACGACTCCCTTACAGCCAGATGATTTCTCCCAGCATTGATGTATATTAATTAGATAGGATATAAAAAGGTAAATCCATTTAGTTTGGGATATTTGAACTAAACCTGTTTGTGCACACACATTCATTAACCTGTAACAGTCTAACTTTACAGAGGGTGTGTGTGTGTGTGTGTGTGTGTGTGTGTGTGTGTAAACTCACCTCGAACACGACAATGATGGGTTTGGGTCCTTTATCTCCCAAATGGAAATTCAGATATGTTACAGAAAGCTCAGGAACACTGTGTGTGTGTGTGTGTGTGTGTGTGTGTGTGTGTGTGTGTGTGAGAGAGAGAGAGAGAGAGAGAGAGAGAGAATAATTAGAACTTGCAATGGAGAGTAATTTTAACACTGATGCCAGACAGTGTGTGTGTGTGTGTGTGTGTGTGTGTGTGTGAGAGAGAGAGCAGTGATTACTCACGGGCTGATGGCCACATTTACACTGGGCTGCAAAGGCAGTGTCCTCACTGTGGTGTCACTTGTAATTCTGTTGTTATCACTGTAAAAACACAACCAACAGCTCAATCACTCTGTGTGTGTGTGTGTGTGTGTGTGTGCGTGTGTGTGTGTGTGTGTGTACACATACCTGCTGGCCATAAGTGTCATCTGCATGTTGTCTGTCCAGTTGTAAAAACGAGAGACACGGAACACACCCTCAAACATGGCCTACACACACACACACACACACACACACGCACACACGCACGCGCACACACACGCACGCACGCGCACACACACACACACACACACACACACACACACAATTAGAAGGCTTTTCTACATTACCGAATTTGATTCTAAACTGGTCTGATCTTAAGATCGCAGGATTATTATTAAATTATAACAAGGTGGTCAGGAAGTGGTTGGAGGACAGTAGACCACGGTTTGCTAAAATTCACAGCTTTCAAAGAAAATTTCAATCATGTTCAATATAAAAGTAGAGTCATGTCAACTGGACTTCTATCTCTTTCCTATGTTTTACTACTTACACAAGTAGTGAAATGTAAAATCAATAACAGTACCCCAGAAAAAAAAATATAGCTGAAATATATACTCACTAAATAAACGCTGCCTTTTATAAAGTGAGTGTGTGTGATGTGATCAGCTTTATTTAACTCATAATATACTCAGATCACAAAATACAATGAATACAAAAAACATAGCATAGCATAATGAGGTCGTTATCATATTGTTATACTTCTGTAATAGTTTGTAATAGTCAGTAGTGTCAGTTTAATTTCAGTTTATGTCATACTGGTTTCATTATCAGTTATTTAGGGCTCAGTACAGAGAAGAATGTATAAATTTCTTAACCGCCGCTTATTAAAACATTATCATGTCAATAACACGTTCTTATTGCTCATATTGCTTTGTCAAAATGCACCGTAAAGCCGTTTTTATGTCCTTACAAATTTGTTTCCATTGTTAATGAATCAGTGGGGGGTCGTTACATTTAAAAAATTAACTGGTAGAGACCACAAGAACTTCAGAGCGTCAGGAGACGTCAGAAGAGGAGTTACAAAATTCAGCAGATACAAACAGACCACGGTTCACATCTAACATTCGTATATGCTAACAAATGGTGGAAATGTGTGTGTGTGTGTGTGTGTGTGTGTGTGTGTGTGTGTGTGTGTGTGTGTGTGTGTGTGTGTGTTTGAGGGAGAAATGAGTCTGCCTCACCGGTTTCAATGAATCAGTCCATAAGCACAGTCCCTCTCGCTGTGGGACTGTGTGTAATCATCTCCCATGCTTGGTCTCAGTGCACGTGCCTCACTTGTAAAGTCAACATCCATGTGTGTGTGTGTGTGTGTGTGTGTGTGTGTGTTTGTTTGTGTGAAAGTCGTCCTACACAATAACCCCCCCACCCCCCTTTTCTGTCCCTGCTTCACACACACAGATTGATTCTTTTCAAGGGTAAGGTGCAGGTTATTTATTTTTATGTTTACTTTAGATTTTGTATTAATAATCTTTATATAAATATTTTCAGGTTGTGGAATGAAATATGTGAGTTTCCATTATTTCTTATGGTTAAATTCGCTCTCAGACAAATGGTGTCCAGAATTCCCACCATGATTTAAAGGTGCAGAAAACATTTCACATGTGTGAGATTTATTTTCTTAGGTGTGGTTACAGTTTTTGGACACATGATGGCAGTGTGGGGAAAGGGGACAGATATTTAGTCAAGTGGATTGGTATGCTTTACATTTGTATATTTGTTTTAAAGGCCTATAAGACTCACTTTTTTCCAAGACTTACAAACAAATCTAACTTACAAACATGCCTCTGGCACATAAATCATTGTTAAGTAGGAGACTTACTGTAGTGCAGGTAGTGGCATGTTTAGGTGGCTGCATGGCTACAATTGATGTAGTGCAGAATGCCTTATTTTCATATTATACATATTATATTTTCATGAACAGTGTGTTGCACTTAAATAAGGAGAATGAAGCAGTTTGATACTCGGCTCTATACTGTTATTTTTAGAGAGGCTGAGATAGATGAGATGAAATTCTGCACCGTCTGAATTTAAATCTTAAGGACATTTATGAGAAAAAATCTTCGGGATCTAGGTCGCTGTTAAGAGGTGAGCTGTCAGGACAGAAAGGAAACATTCTGATATTGACAATCTGATATTTAGCGGTGAAGTGACTGGTTGCTTTACATTCCAGTTCCCCCTCATGTTTGTGTTTCCTTCTGGCTCCTCCCTTTTAGTTATGATGTCATGGTTAGTCCTGCCGGAGTCTCTGCTTGCACTCTACAGTTAATATACATTTACATTATACATTATGTGACTGTGACCATACATGACTGCCATCTCTCCTCTTCTGCTCTCCCCTCTCCTGTTCTCTCTCCCCATCTCTCTCTCTTTCTCTCTCTCTGTCGAGCTACACATGTCGTTTCTGAGCTGCCAGTGATCCAGACTCCCTCTGCCCTCTGGACCTGTCTGACCTCTGGAGATCTCGTCACATGGATGCCCTGTGTGTCTGGGGACAGTTTCACTCTACCGTGGAGACAGTTCTGGCTTCGACTGATGTTGACAGCTGTTTCTCTGAGGACTTGACTTGGCTGCAGTTGCTTGATAGTTCAGGACTGGAATTTCCTACAAGTCTGACTGAGTCTCCAATAACTACCTGGACTCCATATTAACATCAATTAACATCAACTGTTATACTGAACTGGCTGCCAACTAACACACAGTATGAATGCAGATCAATTCCTGCTCTCTGTTTCACCCAAATGAGGATGGGTTCCCTGTTGAGTCTGGTTCCTCTCAAGGTTTCTTCCTATTACCATCTCAGGGAGTTTTTCCTTGCCACTGTCGCCCTCGGCTTGCTCACCAGGGACAATCTGACCATTTTGATTTATGCACATTCACATTCCATACAAACTTAAATAATTCTTTTGATTGTGTAAAGCTGCTTTACGAGAGTAACAATTGTTAAAAGCGCTATACAAATATAATTAAATTTAATTTAATTGAATTATATACAAACTTAAATAATTGTTTTGATTGTGTAAACCTGCTTTGCGACAATGTCAATTGTTAAATGTGCTTAACAAATAAAATTTAATTTAATTGAATATTGGGTTGGCTTTTATTCAATTGAATTCAATTCAATTTTATTTTATTTGTATATCACATCTAACAATCTGATTTTGCTAAGACGTATAACTGTACCACCAGCATAACAATAAAAACTAATACCATGGTTACGAGTTATGTTGCCTAGAGGAAGCATGTAGAAAGAAAAAAATCAGTGGGCCTAAAACTGAACCCTGTGGAACACCAAACTCCACTTAAGAATATGCAGAGTAGTCACCATTTAAATTTATAAACTGATAATGATCAGTCAAATAGGATCTGAGACACAAGAGAGCTGTTCCCTTTATTCCTACTACATTTTTCAATCTGTGAAGGAAAATAATATGATCAATGGTGTCAAATTGAGGTTGAGTAATACACGTTACTTTTATATGGGCCATGACCAAAAATATGCAGAAGCCTGAGAGAAATAGTAGCAGTTTTGTAGACAGTTTGGTGTGTGTGTGAATATGTGTGTATGTTTGTGCGTGTGCGTGTGCGTGTGTGTGAGAGAGATCATGCGGGGGAGGGGAGGTTCTCTTACCCTTGTGTTTCTGCGAAAAACCGGTGAACTGATACCACAGGTGGTTTTTTTTAGCACTGCATCCTTATGATCACCACAACTACTCACAGTCTCTCTGTTCGCCTGGATCAATCACAATCAGAGTCACAATCTGAATTAGAACCAGTGCCACAGTGTGAATCAGAATCAAAGTATATGAATCAGTCTCCATTTGAATCAGAGTCAGATCTGTTTATGAGTAATAAAGGGTGGTGGCTAAAGGAGCGCTGTACCTCAATGGTCCTGAACAGTGAGAGTGATAATCCAGGAGGGTAGAGCAGCACCACACTGGTGTTGAATGAGTAATCTCCTGTGTTCAGTAAAGTCACATGGATGATAAACAATGCCTGGTCCACCAACAGCAATGTGCTGTTCCTAAACACAGAAAAAAGTTAAATTTACAGTTTGGGATGTGTGTACAAAAAAAGAATCACAAAAACCCTTAACACACATATTCCTTACACACCGCTCTGAGTAATGCATGTGTAACACTGATATAAAAAGTTACAGTCATTTCTCACAGTTATACCTAACTTGTGGTGCTTAATGGAGAGTGTACAGTATTATTTACTCTCTGCAAGTAACACTATATGAACACAAACACTACGGCTCTAGAACAGATTCTGTGTGGATTAGCATTCAGCACAGAACCTTAAAACAAAACAAAAAAAAAAAGCAAAAATACAGAACCACAGAAATATAAAGAATTTTATTCTTACAGGAACTTGAAGTCCAGATGCAGGTCTGATACACAGCTCATGTTTTGACAGTTATTCGGAAAAGGAACCTGTAAAACACACACACACACACACACACACACACACACACACATACACACACACACACAAATCTATGTAAACTATTATTATTTTAATGAAGCTTATTCTAAATTAAAATGTACTTTATAAATATATCACTGCTATAGAAGTATGCTGTTGTTTGTCACACACACACTCCCACTTTAACCTCATGAGTAATGGCAGTAGTGTGACTCACCTCTACAAGAGCCGTGTTTTTGCTGTCGATGTTCAGTATGGAGTTGGAGCTGCTCGGCTGGTGATCAGACTGGCTGAAGTTGAGACGGAATAACACCGGAGATGTGATGTCCGTTACACAGCTCTGAAACACACAGGAGAAAGAATGCTTCACTAATATCTTCTTTATAATTACTTCATATTCACTGCAGTGTCAATATTATTAATCATAATGGTGATTATAACATGCAACAAATAAAATCAGTAGAGATATAAAATGATAAACCTGTATGATGTTATCCTTAACCCTCAAAAGCCCAGACCCATTTCTCTTTTAAGGAACATACATTATGTAACAAAATAGAGGGTGGACCAAATAGACCACATGAAACACATTTTGAAAGATGTCCCATGGATATTTCCCTCGACAGTTGTCGGGTTAAAGCCCTATGTGATATATGTCTTAGCAATATTTCCTTCATTTGTATTATATCAATTTGTACAAAGCAGGTTAAATAAGAAATATGAAATGTTAGATCACTATAATTGTTAAGCAGGATAAACATTTTTTCATTAACCAAAAAAAAAAAGATATCCATATTACAGACAATACTTAGGACTTCATTAGTTAAAATCATGGATAAAGGTGAATAAGGAACTTTCCCGAACATTTAAAGGGTTTGTGACACCTGTGTAAGCATGGGTTCTTATTGGATACCTAACATGCAAAAATAGATGTTAAGCGAGAGCCAAACAATAGTAACTCCTACTAATACAGCCTGACATGAACAGCACCATACAGTAACAGCCAACCAACCCTGAGTTAAAATGATAAACTTAAAATTTTAAGTTCTATTCCAGTTTAATGCTTAATTACGGAGAAAAACAACTCTAACCTTCTGCATATCACAAAAACATTAAATAGGTATGATCAGTTAACTTGCTAAGAACAGTGCACATGAACACAAATGTTTAATTATGACTCCAGATGAAAAAGTGACATGAAGACAACAGATTCCAAAAGGACGCATCAGTTCTCAGTGTGGAGACGTAACATACCTTCATATAGACTGTATGATTGTAACAGGAAACCTCTGTGTTCAGGAGCACAGACTTCACCAGACTCCTGGACGTCTTATCGTCCTTATTGAAAAATGCACGACTGTCCATTCTCACAGCATCAGCTTTGAGCTCCAGTGACACATTTAGGCCACTCCTTACTCCCCCTAGGAGAGAAGATAGTCACAGTTATCATAGTAGTGCCTTAGTGGTGCTTCCTAGACCTGCATAAACTGGCACCAATGGTACTGGAGTGATTGTCTCTGTTTGTGTTTGTTTCCTGTAACCTAAGCATATTGTACCTGTAAACTGGAAGGAGAGGGAGATGTAAAAACATTTAAAAAAAAACATATTTTATATGACATCATGATGCCAACCAGGGGCATCTGCCTACACACACACACACACACACACACACACACACACACACACCTGTATTTTGGACTAGTGCCTTGACAGAGCGGCAGGGCTGATGAACAAGGCACAGATAGTGTTGCTACATCAGATGTGTATGGCTTCTCACCCTTCTTGAAAAGTCAGGCACAAATTTTGATGTTCAAGTCAAATTTGGGATTGTGGTAAAATTTTAAAAACTGATGAAACAGACATTTCATTTACATGAGGCTCTTAATAAAACATTTGAACGGTGCAAATGTTTAAAAAAAAAAACCCTATAAATCTATGAATGACAATCCTGGCCGAGGTGCCTCAGGGGCCCAAAGCAGTCGTTCCTGTGAACATTCAGTGAGTGGAAGACCTGAAATCAGCAGAGAACTTGTCACCAACCAGACACATCTGTCCATAGTAACTGTAAACATTTCCAAGCCATTTCCACATGTTTGGACCATTAAAGGAGATCCTGCGAGGCCAGGCATGAAGCAGGATGAAGCATGATCAGGCAGTCTGATCATGTCTCCAGCGTACTTAGGGAACGTTCTACTTTGATGGTGCCCAAGCACTAGTGAAACACTGGGATAAGTGCATTAGTGTAGCACGGGATTATATAGAGAAATAAAGGAAGTTTTTACTCTGAGAAAAAAGGCTCCCAGAGATCCAGCCCCGCTCTTCCCACTGCACCTGTCAAACTCATCCTGGTGCCAAACTCAACTGGACTCCATGTTAACTTGGACATCGTCTCTTATGTTGAACTTCCAGCTGTCTAACATGGTATGTCAGCAAAAACTTTCTGCTGACCCATAAAAACAGTGAAAGGCCATGGGATACAAGTGACCAACAACAGCAGGAAAATAGTAGAGGAATTTTGGAAAGTGCAACGTAACAGGCAAAAAGACTGGCATAGCCCGTGCTGACCCAGTATTGGTATCAGTCTCTGTGAAACAATAAAGAGACGAATGAGCTTTATAAGTCGGACAGACTAACTCACTTGGCTGCTCTGGGTTACTGTGTCTCTATATTGTGCCTATGTTTTTCCTTGAGCATGAATGTTCGATTCTCTACTCTGAGGTGTGATGGCTTTGCTGTGTGCCTCCTCAGGTGCTCGAGGGGCGCTGTTATTTTAGCACCACTGCAGCAGTCAGGTGAGGAAACCTTTTTTCTCAGTAGGGGTAGCAGTCTGGCATGCACAACACACACACACACACACACATGTATACTATGTGTAGGCTATGTGTATACCATGTGTATGTTGTGTGTGTGTGTTTTGTATCTGTGCCCTGTGCTCTGTGTTACCACATGTACCTGTGCTCATACCTTTGCTTTTGGTGTCCTCTGTCATACTAAAGCAGGTGCTGAGGTAGAGGACAGGAATAGCGTTGTCTGAGCTGCCGAGGCAGTCAAAATGATTCAGGTTGATTTCAGACGGGGAGAAACCGAGCTTTGCTGAGACGGACACAACCGGCCGAGTTCTGTGAAAAACAATTACATCATTTAGGTCAAAAGTAATCTCTACATGAGAAACGTTCCCTGTATTTAGAGTCATTACACTCACACTGTACATTTGACTGAACTGTACCTCAAGAGTAAAACGGTCCCTTGTGCTCCAACAGCAATGTCTATCAGACCATCCTGTCCCATGTCCATTACACCATCAATCGACAAGCCGAAATGCTGAAGCTGCTTATTAATGGAACTTGCAAAAATTCTCTACACACACACACACATACACACACACACACACACACACAGAGAGAGAGAGAGAGAGAGAGAGAGAGAGAGAGAGAGAGAAAATGCATAACATTACAAATATACAGTAAAGTAAACGACAGTATATGATTGTGTAAAGCTTCTTTGCAACAATGACAATTGCAAGCGCTATACAAATAAAATTGAATTAAATTGAATATATATAGTCTATGTGTCTGTTTGGAGATGTAACAGGGTTTACTGAGACAGAAGTGTGAACTGTATACTACTTAAATAGGGTGGATGTTTGAGTTGTACCTGGCTGTATTGGGGTGGATGTTTGAGTTGTACCTGACTGTATTGGGGTGGATGTTTGAGTTGTACCTGACTGTATTGGGGTGGATGTTTGAGTTGTACCTGACTGTATTGGGGTGGATGTTTGAGGTGTACCTGGCTGTATTGGGGTGGATGTTTGAGGTGTACCTGGCTGTATTGGGGTGGATGTTTGAGGTGTACCTGGCTGTATTGGGGTGGATGTTTGAGGTGTACCTGGCTGTATTGGGGTGGATGTTTGAGGTGTACCTGGCTGTATTGGGGTGGATGTTTGAGTTGTACCTGGCTGTATTGGGGTGGATGTTTGAGGTGTACCTGTCTGTATTTGGTGGATGTTTGAGGTGTACCTGGCTGTATTGGGGTGGATGTTTGAGTTGTACCTGGCTGTATTGGGGTGGATGTGTGAGATGTACCTGGGTGTTTTGCGGTGGATGTTTGAGATGTACCTGGCTGTACTTAGAGCGGATGCCGTGATCACGGTTGCCGAGGTAAATGTAAACGGCTCCTTTTCGATCATCTTCCAGTGGAGCTCCAACAGCTAAATCCTTCAGCTGGTCTCCATTCAGATCTGATACAGCAACTAAAGTCATCCCAAACCGACCCTGAGCTGATTCACTAATCTCCAACTGCTTCTCCAATTTCAGCTGCACACACACACACACACACACACACACACACAGCTTTAGAGTCAGCCAAAAGAATGTATAGAAAAACTTTTTAATACTAAAATATTTTAATACTTAACTTGTATGAAAAATTTATAAATTTTGTGTATACATTTTTTGGCTGACTTTGTACATATAAACCACTGTGTGTGTGTGTGTGTGTGTGTGTGTGTGTGTGTACCTGCTGTGTGAGTCTGTAGATATACACCCGTCCCTCTCTCTGAGGATGAGGTTGGTAATACAGCGGAGCTCCAACCACGAGGAAGTCAGTGTTGTTGTCTGAGTCCAGGTCTAACACACACACCGATCCTCCGAAATACGAGCCAATCTGCAGATGTGTTGGATAATAGATCATTACATGCATGGTGTCTTTGACTTGCAATGGTGTTTAAAAATCATAAATGCGAAAATATGTTAAAATATGTTTAAGTGATATCAGTTTGAATTTCTATGATTTTGCAAAATGCTACAAGTCCCAAACTTGTCACACTGGATGAAGCAGCCTGTGATTGTGTTTATAGCAATGTATAATTTTGTATCAATAATATGTTGGTTGTGTTCTAAGAAATCAGAAAACTCATTCTTTTGCTTATGTTTTTGTGGTTATTCACTAGCATCAAATTACATTGAGAGCAAATTGTTGTTTTGATACACATCTTTTTTTCTTATTTACAAAGTTGAAGATCATGAGAAACATTATAAGCAATACACTTTAGTTTAAGCATCATTAGCCTCCTCCTCTACCAGTTTCAGTTTCACATCAATACATGATGAGAGCACTTTATTATAGCAGTATATACTGTCTGTTCATGCATCATCCAGCTGCACATACAGTACACATCTGTGGTTCCATAAGGTTATGACAGATCAGAAAGCTCAAGTGGAGAATGAGACATAATGGGTGGAACTGGGTGTAGTAAATGCAAAAGCTTCCCACACATGAATCTTATGTCTCTTTTATAGAAAATTATTATGAATATCTTCATTATTGCACCATTCTCTTTGCTTAATTTTCTATTATAAATATTATTGTAAAGTGCATAATGGCTCTCAAATGCTGCTAAACCAGTGCTATTGACAGTTCAAAGCTTTAAAAAAAAAATACAACACATATAATAGCAAAAAATATTTTGCTATAGCCCAGATAGCACGACTCTGTTGGCCCAACGTTGGCAAAATTTTAGTAACCTTTTGTCAGTGCTCTGACGTCGGCCCACCTTTGGGCCAACATTAGCGCATGTATCCCAAATAGCACACCACTGAAGAGCAAACGTGGGGCCAATGTAGAGCATAGTCATAGTATCCTCTTGTCTCACACCAACTAACTTCATGTCCTCTCTCACTGCAGTTCCAATCTCAGCATCCCTTTACCGATATATTCACCATCTCTCCTCTGAACATGTCCAAACCACCTCAATCTGGCCTCTCTGACTTTATCTCCAAAACATCTAACATGAGTTGTCCCTCTGATGAACTCATTCTTGATCCTATCCATCCTTGTCACTCCCAAAGAGAACCTCAACATCTTCAGCTCTGCTACCCCCAACTCTGCCTCCTGTCTTTTCTTCAGTGCCACTGTCTCTAAGCCGTAGAGCATCGCTGGTCTCACCACTGTTCTGTACACCTTTTCTTTTATTCTCGCTGATATTCTTTTATCGCACAACACACCTGAAAATTTTCTCCTCCCATTCCAACCTGCCTGTACCCGCCTCTTCACCTCCTTTCCACACTCTCCGTTGCTCTGGACCGTTGACCCTAAGTACTTAAAGTCCTGCACCTTCTTTACCTCTGCTCCCTGTATCCTCACTATTCCTCTTGGGTTCCTCTCATTCACACACATGTATTCCGTCTTACTGCGGCTAACCTTCAGTCCTCTGCTTTCCAGAGCATACCTCCACCTCTCCAAATTTTCCTCCACCTGTTCCTTGCTGTTGCTACAAAGCACAATGTCATCTGCAAACATCATAGTCTATGGAGACTCCTGTCTAACCTCATCTGTCATCCTGTCCATCACCAGAGCAAACAAAAAGGGGCTTAGAGCCAATCCTTGATGCAGACCCACCTCCACCTTGAACTCTTCTGTCACACCTACAGCACATCTTACCACTGTCTTACAGCTCTCATACATGTCCTGCACCACTCTAACATACTTCTCTGCCACCGAAGGACTTCCTCATACAACACCACAGCTCCTCTCTCGGCACCCTGTCGTACGCTTTCTCTAAATCTATAAAGACACAATGCAACTCTTTATTACCTTCTCTGTACTTCTCCACCAGCATCCACAAAGCAAATACTGCATCTGATGTACTCTTTCTAGTCATGAAACTATATTGCTGTTCACAAGTGCTCACCTCTGCCCTTAACCTAGCTTCCACTACTCTTTTTTCACAGCTTCATTGTCTGGCTCATTAGCTTTATGCCTCTGTAACTGACACAGCTCTGTACATTTTCCTTTTTCTTAAAAATCGGCACCAATACACTTCTCCTCCATTCTTCTGGAATCCACTCACTCTCCAAGATCTTGTTGAACAAACTAGTTGGAAACTCTACTGCCACCTCTCCTAAGCACTTCCATACCTCCACAGGTATGTCATCAGGACCAACAGCCTTTCCACTCTTCATCCTCTTCAACGCCCTTCTCACCTCACCTTTTACTAATATTTGCTACTTCCTGTTCCACAACAGTCACCTCTTCTACTCTTTGTTCTCTTTCGTTTTCCTCAATCATCAACTCTTTAAAGTACTCCTTCCATCTTTCCATTACCCTCCTGGCATCTGTCAGTACATTTCCATCTCTATCTTTAATCACTCTAATCTGCTGCAAATCCTTCCCATCTCTATCTTTAATCACTTTAACCTGCTGCACATTCTTCCCATCTCTATCTTTCTGCCTCGCCAACCTGTACAGATCCACCACACCCTTCTTACTATCCCATCTAGCATACAAGTCCTCATATGCTCTTTGTTTGGCCTTTGCCACCTCTACCTTCACCTTACGCTGCATCTCCCTGTACTCCTGTCTACTCTCTTCAGAACTCTCAGAGTCCCACTTCTTCTTAGCTAGCCTCTTTCCCTGTGTACACTCCTGGACCTTCTCATTCCACCACCAAGTCTCCTTGTGCACTTTTGCCTTACCTGATGATACACCAAGTACCCTCCTACCTGTCTCCCTTATCACATTGGCTGTAGTTGTCCAGTCAACTGAAAGCACCTCCTGGCCACCCATAGCCTGTCTCAACTCCTCCCTGAAGACTACACAACATTCTTCCTTTCTCAGCTTCCACCACTTAGTCCTCTGCTCTGCCTTTGTCCTCTTCACCTTCCTCACCAAAAGGGTTATTTTACACACCACCATTCTGTGTTGTCTGGCTACACTCTCCCCTACCAACACTTTGCAGTCACTGATCTCTTTCAGATTACATCTTGTCCGAACTCTTTTTCTCCTGCTTGAGCTGCACGCCGAAGACAGTAAATGGCTACTGCTGGTGACAGTAAATGGCTACTGTTGGCTGTTGCCAAATACATGCACCTTCATACGGTACTCAACGGGTTCATTCTCTGGGTTATTCTCATGAAACCAAAGGAATCTGAGGTAGTTCCTATCTGCAGGTCGAACCTTAAAGCAGTAGAACATTTGTTTTATGTCTACCATAAAGGCGATAGGGTCTTTGCGAAACCGCATGAGAACTCCAAGGAGACTGTTATTGAGGTTTGGACCTGACAAAAGAACCCCATTTAATAAGATGCCTTTATATTGAGCACTTGAGTCAAAGACTACTCTAATCTGAGATGGCTTTTGACTCCACTCTTACATGTCACCCTATGTTCCTGCTTCTTTCGGAAGAAAGTATTTACCACTGCCATTTTCATCCTCTTTGCAAAGTCCACCACCATCTGTCCTTCTACATTCCTGTCCTGAAGACCAAACCTGCCCATCACATTTTCATCACCTCTGTTCCCTTCCCCAACATGTCCACTGAAGTCTGCACCAATCACCAATCTCTCACCTCTGGGAATGCTCTGCATCATTTGCATTCCTAACAAACTCCTCTTTCAGAATAACTCCTACTCCATTTCTTTTCCTATCCACACCATGGTAAAACAATTTGAACCCTGATCCTAAGCTTCTAGCCTTGCTACCTTTCCACCTGGTCTCCTGTACACACAGTATATCCACCTTCCTTCTCTGCATCATATCAACCAACTCTCTTGCCTTCTCTGTCATAGTCCCAACATTCAAAGTCCCTACTATCACTCCTAAACTCTTGCCTTTCCTTTTCTCTCTCTGCTTTCGAACACACCTTCCTCCTCTTCTTTTTCAACCAAAAGTAACCCAATTTCCACCGGGCCGCGACTGATCCAGTATGGTAATTATATTTGTGATTCACATCATTGATTTGGCAAATGTATTTACGTTGGATGCCCTTCCTGACACAACCCTCTGCATTTATCCAGACTTGGGGTTGGCACAAGAAGACACTGGAATGCGTCCCCTGTGGTTGCATTTGCACTCTACACTAAATATACATTTATATGACTTTATGTGACTGCAACCATACCTAACTGTTATCTCTTCTTTCCTGTTCTCTCTCCTCCCTCTCTCTCCCCTCTCTCTTTCCCTCTCTTTATTTCCCTCTCTCTGTCGAGCTACACATGTTGTTCCTGAGCTGCCAGTGATCCAGACTCCCTCTGCCCTCCGGACCTGTCTGACCCATCCTGGTGCCCTGCTTCTGGTTGGAGATCTCGTCGCATGGATGCCCCGTGTGTCTCTTTGAAATGCGTCCGGTGTCTGGGGACGGTTTCACCATGAAGACGGTTCTGGCAACGACTGGTGTTGAAAGCTGTTTCTCTGAGGACTTGACTTGGCTGCAGTTGCTCAATAGTTCTACTGTCTACTGTCTACCTGATGCCTCCAATAACTACCTGGACATCAAATTAATGTTGCCCTTGGCTTGCTCATCAGGGACTATCTGACCATTTTGATTCATACACATTCACATTCCATACAAACTTAAATAATTCTTTTGATTGTGTAATGCTGCTTTGCGACAATTGTTAAAAGCACTATACAAATAAAATTTAATTAAATTAAATAAATGTCTATGACCTGTGTTGTGATTTCATTTCTACAGTTTATCTTTTTTGTCTGTGTAGCTGTGATGCAAGTTTGTGGTGTTTGTATTAATTATGGTGTTTAACATGACAATGAGCAAGGCAGCCCTTTTACCATTTAAAGCCCTTTTAATGTTTAAAATACATTTATTTATACAGTATTATCAGATTGCAACAGAAATGTTTAAATAAGATATCAAAGTCAATAAAGTTCACATTCTGTTCATTGGACAGAGTCCTGACAGTGTGGAGGAAACAGACAAATGGAGAACTCTCAAATAATACAGGGATTTCATATACGGTGGTTACTCAAGCAGAATGTCTATGACTGCCGCGCACTCTGTCGCAGCCAAACGGCAACAGCCAAAATAAATCAGTCGCAATTCAAAGTAATTTGTGAAATGACCACCAGGTGGCGCAAAGGGACATTTTGCAAAACGGCTGCAATTAATTTTGTTTAGACAGACTCTGTTTCTATCTGTCTATTGTTATTATTAAAGAAAACAGCAAAAACAACAGCTCAAGGGCTTGTAAAAACATTTTTGTTTTTAACGGTAAAAATTTCAATTTTGGAGTCAGTGGTCCGAGCGCAACGTAATAATCTTTGTATGATAAAAATCCAAGATCGCGCCGGTGAGGTCGGCTGCCATCACGACTGCTCCAACCTATTTTACTTTGTTTTTGTCTTTTAAGCTATCTTTCAGTAAAGCCGGCTAATTCATCACCATTGAATACATTAGGTATGATAGAGACACTCTTGTTTCTATTGGTATACAATGTACTCACAATTCGTTGTTTTTAACTCCGGATCCGAGCTGGCGAGTGAGATCCTGAGGGAGAACAAAGGACGCTACGCAAAGCGGTGGCCACAAGAGAAACGAGCTGGCATCAGGAACAGGCTGAGAGCCTGTGCACCCCGCACACCTTTGCCTAACATCCTGCTCGCCAACGTCCAGTCACTGGAGAACAAGCTTGATAACCTCAGGGCCAGGGTAAACATAACACCGGGACGCTGCGCTTATTGTGGCAGGGGACTTTTTTCAACACATCACCTGCCCCACCAGGGGTGAAAGGACACTGGACCATTGTTACACTACGGTCAAGAATGGCTACAAGGCACAATCTCGTCCACCGTTTGGTAAATCCGACCATGCCGCCATCTTCCTCATGCCAAAATACAAACAAAGGCTGAAACAGGAAGTTCTGGTTCAGAGGGAGGTCGCGCGCTGGTCGAAACAATTGGTGGCCGCGCTACAGGTCGCACTTGATGACGCAGACTGGGACATGTTTCGGAACAGCTCCGATGACGTCAGCGTGTTTACGGAAGCGGTTTTGGGATTCATCAGGAAACTAGCGGATGATAACGTGGAGAAAAAGACTATTAGAACGTTTCCCAACCAGAAGCCGTGGGTGGATAAAACCATCCGCGACGCTCTGAGATCTCACACTGCTGCCTACAACACGGGACTTGCGTCGGGGGACATGGACCCGCACAAGGCTGCGTCTTATAACATCTGGAAGGTGGTGAAGGAGGCGAAGCAGCGCTACGGGAGGAAACTAGAGTCACAATTCCAACAGAGTGACCCTAGGAGCCTGTGGCAAGGACTAAGGACAATAACAGACTATAAAGCACCAACATCCGGTATGACGAACGCGGACGCGACTCTGGCAGACGAGCTGAACACATTCTATGCTCGCTTCGAGGCTGCAGCTAAAGACGCTAGCGATGCTAATGCTAGTGGCACTAACGGCTGCAGACAGGAAGACACTGCCAGCACTGGAAGCGCGTTCATCATCTCCGAGCATGACGTGAGGAGAGCCTTCAAAAGAGTGAACACCAGAAAAGCAGCAGGACCAGACAGCATCTCAGGCCGTATCCTCAGAGCCTGCGCAGACCAGCTAGCACCTGTGTTCACTGAGATATTCAACATCTCTTTATCTCAGTCGGTGATACCCACATGCTTCAAAGAGTCCATCATTGTTCCTGTCCCGAAGAAACCTCATCCTGCTTCTCTCAATGACTATCGCCCTGTAGCCCTCACCTCAGTAGTGATGAAGTGCTTTGAACGCCTGGTCAGAGACTTCATCATCTCTTCACTACCGGACACACTCGACCCACTACAGTTCGCTTACTGTCCAAACCGTTCCACAGACGATGCACTCTCAAATCTTCTCCACACATCACTCACTCACCTGGACACTCGGAGGGGGAATTATGTGAAAATGCTCTTCATCGACTACAGCTCTGCATTTAATACCATAATTCCATCCACACTCACCAACAAGCTGGAGCACCTGGGACTCAGCTCATCAATGTGTCAGTGGATCTCCAATTTTCTGACTGGCAGACCACAGGCAGTAAGAATGGGCGGCCATGTCTCAGCCTCCATCACTCTCAGTACTGGAGCCCCCCAGGGTTGTGTTCTGAGCCCCCTGCTGTACTCTTTATACACCCATGACTGCGTGGCCACTACCAACTCCACCGCCATCATCAAGTTTGCTAACGACACTGTTGTGGTGGGCCTGAACACCAACAATGATGAGTCGGCCTACCTAGAGGAGATTGTAAATCTGGAGAACTGGTGCCAGAGGAACAATCTCCTCCTGAACGTCAGCAAGACAAAGGAGCTGATTGTGGACTTTTGTACAAAGCAGGAGAGGAACTACCAGACCCCAGTCATCAACAGCAGCACAGTGGAGAGAGTGGACAGCTTTCGATACCTCGGTGTTCACATTACGCAGGACCTGTCATGGTCCTGTCACATCAACACCGTGGTGAAAAAGGCCCAGCAGCGTCTCTACCACCTCAGGCTTTAGAGACTTTAGACTGCCCTCCAAGGTGCTCAGGAATTTTTACTCCTGTACCATAGAGAGCATCCTGACGGGAAACATCACGACCTGGTTTGGAAACAGCACCACGCAGGACAGACGAGCTCTACAGAGGGTGGTGCGTTCAGCTGAACGAATCATCCGCACCGAGCTCCCTGACCTGCACTCGATCTACAGCAAGCGGTGCTGGACCAAGGCCAGGAAGATCGTGAAGGACCTCAGCCATCCCAACAATGGACTGTTCTCTCTGTTGCGGTCTGAAAAGCGATTCCGCTCCCTGGAGGCAAACACAGAGAGACTGAGGAGGAGCTTCTTCCCGCAGGCGATAAGGTCTCTCAACCACAACACAACACAGAACTAATAACATCTTTTTACCTCCAACACTGACTGGGAATTCATGGCCACTATGGACACATTCATGCACACTTTTGCACTATATATTTATATTTTCATTTATGGACCACTGCACAAATCACTTTAATAACATTTTCACCCAAATGAGGATGGGTTCCCTGTTGAGTCTGGTTCCTCTCAAGGTTTCTTCCTATTACCATCTCAGGGAGTTTTTCCTTGCCACTGTCGCCCTCGGCTTGCTCACCAGGGACAAACTGACCATTTTGAATCATACAAATTCACATTTCATACAAACTTAAATAATTCTTTTGTCTGTGTAAAGCTGCTTTGCGGCAATGAAAAATTGCTAAAAGCGCTATACAAATAAAATTGAATTGAATAACAAGTCACTTTAAGAAGTCACTTTTATGCATATTTGCACACCTCAGTCATTTCTACATTTCTGATTTGGACAAATTTCTATTTTCTTCTTTTTATATTTCTACATTATTATATTGATATTTGTTTTTATTTGTACAGTATATTTTATTTTACTTTGTACAGTATATTTTACTTGTACAGTATATTTTACTAGTTAATTTTATTTTCTAATGTATTTGTTTTATTTATATTTATCTCTTATGTTTAAGCTTTTATTTTTAGGGTCACTGGCAGTCATGTGAGCATTTCACTACATATTATACTGTGTATGACTGTGTACGTGACAAATAAATTTTTTTATTGAATTTAAAATGACTCGTGGCATGAATCTACACGAGGCGCTTCAGTTTCAAATAATCATTTAACGCTGAACCCAAACAGCAATAGAACATGATAATGATAATCTAAAGAATAATAATCATCTTAATTTTAACTGTTTATGTCCAGTATTGAATAATTATTTAATTATTAATAATTAAAGCTGCTCACATCGCGCGCACTTTTACTTAAAAAACAATGCAGTGTTTAATCAGCAAGTATGTGTCGCCTCTCTTTATGATAGAGAAATATTCTGACTTAAACACACCTGCTCGTGTCGGCTCATATCGGGAGCATTTTGATCAAAGGGGAGATTAGAAGGGGAAAAGTAAAAGTGTGTACCAACAACATAGCACAATGCATGTGTGTGAATGGCCGAAATGTGGTTGTGAATAAACCTTTTAGTGAATGTAAAATGTTCGCGTGAACCCGCGGCGATATGAGCGATTCATAAGAGATTTCTCTTTCCCACAACAAACACACGTTTATACGTGTTAAATAAGTGCTGTCTTTGCGGCGCTGTGCGAAACGCACGCCGATGTGAGCCGCCGTATCTCAGTCATAATATACAAATATGTTTTAGCTGTGTAGTGGACCGCGCGCAACCTCTCGCGGGCGAGCCTCTGAATACGCCGTTTTAACGGGGGTGGGGATAAGAAACACCGCACCGGCAGAACTAGACTAATGATTATGAATGAGTCGGGGAAAACAGCAAGGAAACTGACTGGCCATTTTAATAATTCATTGATAAGTTGATGTCTTTTCGTTTCGGCTGTGAGTGGATGCGCTGTAGTAATCCACGTTTCATACGAATTACATAAGCTGATTTTTTTCCCCATTGGTTTATATAAAAGCAGACATTTTGCTTTCTGTAAGTATATATTTTTCACGTCTGTGAGGCGAGTATACACGGAGTTTCGGTTTATTTTCTGACGCGCTCAAGTTCACAGAAACCGATACAGAATAGCGCTGTATCCCTGTTTACTTTCATTATTTTACAACATCATAACGTTTTCATGTTATTGTGCGTGCACTTAAATAAAAGTCTTATAAAGGCTATGTAGCTTATATAGGTTTATTATATAGTTTTTGCCCATTAATCTAACAACATCTGTGACTCACCCACGTTTTCTGATACACACACCCAGAGTTTTCTGGCTACGCGAGTGTTACACATGATAAAATATAAAGGCTCACTGTGTTAACATTTACTTTGCTTAAACTTGATGGAACTAAGAAACCCCTATATTTAAGTTCTAAATTTGTACTGTAATTTTAGTACTGTGATGATAAATTCATTTAATGTTTCACTTGTATTTTATAAGGTTTTCGCCTACGGTGGTACAGCACAACGGTGGTGCTGGGATGTGAAAATGTAATTTGTTAAAATGTTTTCATTATTTATTAAAGAACATTATGATAATCATAACAGCCTACTGCATTTAATTCTTATAATAACGCAAAAACACATCGACATCTGCTGACGCAGTAGCACGGCCTGACAATGTTAGAATTTTTATGGTAATTTATTTTTGTTTATTTCAGTTAATAAATCTACTACAAATTTAAAGAACACAAAATATAAGATGACGAAAAACATACATGCGTAGCTTTTCTAATTACACATGATAAAATCTAAAGGCTCACTGTGTTAACGTTTACTTTGCTTAAATTCGATCCTAATAAGATTTAATTTAATTTAAATTCTACATTTGTACTGTAATTTTAATACTGTGATTATGAATTCGTTTAACTACAATGTTTCACTTGATTTTATCCTGCAGACAATGAACTGATGCCCGAGGCGGAAGTCTATAGTTATATAGCGCCACTCAGCAGTAGAAGTCAGCAAACGCACAAACCCAAATGTCGCCACCGTGAGGCGCCGCGGCGGTAAAACCAGAATACCGCATGAGTAACATCTGTAAATGAGAATAATGTTAGCATGCTGACGCTGTTTCTTACCAGTTCTCCTGCGATATTGCTGATGGCTTTCCACTTGTCAGTGCTCTTCCTGAACAGAGTCACCCGACCCCTGTAATTAGATCTTGGTGCTCCAGAGAACAAAAGAGAATCTCTGCCCCTCTGCCCAATTACAAGAGAGTAACCTGAACACACACACACACACACACACACACACACACACACACACACCAAATGTCACCTTATAACAGAACGAGGACAGTGTAAGCTCAGCTGCTGGGGTTCTGCATTAGACCTGCACTAATCACGTGTACAGTACAAGCCACTAACGTGCTTGTGTAACAAACAGTGTAACATACCATTGTATGAATCATTATTTAGGTTTATGTCTTTGATTTCCATCTCACTGATCGAAGCTTCAGATCCTGTGACCTCATACAGGTTTCCAGTCCAATGATTAGATCCAACCGCTCCCAGAATCAGGGTGTCCTGGAATGAATAAAGAAGTGGTTAACTGTTTGTGTTTAGACAGATTTAATGAAAAATATTTGGATAAACATGTAACTCTATGATTATCATTATAATGATACTGTATATGGTTGTGTATGTGTAAAAAAACAAAAAAAACAAGATGGCAGCACAGCAATAGCACGCAGCAGCCGCTTCGGAGCCAAAATGATGCTACTTTGTTTACTTTGGGTTGTAGCACGTTTGTTTTACACTGTATATGGACATTGGTGCAACTGGTGTTCGTATACATCACTGCCAGACACTTTTGCAAATAAATAACCTGGTTAATGACTTTTTACGGTGAGCTGCAGGAAAAGCTACGTGACCTCGGCTTGCTGTGTGAACCAGGCTTCAAGCCCTCAGCGTTGCCCTGCTGCCAACACCTGATCGGGGGCTGAACCTGTTGGGCTGGAACACCTCACTCTTTAACTGGATCCTGGACTTTCTGACCGGAAGGCCTCAGTCAGTATGGATCGGGAACTGCACCTCCAGCACCACCACACTGAGTACTGGGGCCCCCCAGGGCTGTGTGCTCAGTCCCCAGCTGTGCACACTGCTGACTCACGACTGTGCAGCGACACACAGTTTGAATCACATCATCAAGTTTGCTGATGACACGACCGTGGTCGGTCTCATTAGCAAGAACGATGAGTCAGCGTACAGAGAGGAAATATAGAGGCTAGCAGACTGGTGTAAAGACAACAACCTGTCTCTGAATGTCGACAAGACAAAGGAGATGGTTGTTGACTTTAGGAGGACATGAAGCGCCCAATCCCTGCTGAGCATCAACGGCTCCTCTGTGGAGATCGTCGACAGCACCAATTCCTGGGTGTCCATCTGGAGAAGAACCTCACCTGGTTCCTTAACACCAGCTTTCTGCACAAGAAAGCCCACCAACGTCTTTTCTTCCTGACAAGGCTAAGGAAGGCCCAGCTTCCACCACCAATCCTCACCACCTTCTATACAGGAACTATCAAGAGCATCCTGAGCAGCTGCATCACTGTCTGGTTTGGGAATTGTGCCATCTTGGACTACAAGTCCCTACAGCAGATAGTGAGAACAGTAGAGAAGATCATCGGGGGCTCTCTCCCCTCTATCCAAGACATTTACACCACACGCTGCATCCACAAAGCCACCAGCATTGTGGCTGATCAGACACACCCCTCTCACACACTCTTCACACTACTGCCATCTGGAAAAAGTTACCGAAAGGATTCGGGCCACACATTCAGACTGTGCAACAGCTTTTTTTTTTCACAAGCCCTCCATCTTCTCAACACACACATTATTACTTACGGTAGATTACCTACCTCAAAACATTGAGACTGGACTGATTAAACAACTTGCGCAGTGTGTTACACACTACCAAACTATTGTACACACCAACCTGTAAATGCACTTTTGCACAATATTCATTACTTGCTAATCTGCACAAACTATTTTTATCCTTGCTGCTACTAATGGAACGTTTACTGTTTCTCCTCCCACGACCTCAACGCCACAGAGTATTGTAATGTTATGTTGTCGCACTGTCACTTTGTCACTCTAGTTTGCACATTTGCACATGCCCTTTATGTTGTCTCTTTTGTAAAAAAAAAAAAAGTTCTGTTAACTTAAAATATCAATCTGTCTTGTCTCAGCTAGTCAGCTAATTAAGTTTCTTAGTTGGCTAATTAGTTTTGTTAATTTATGTTGTTGTCTCTAAGCAGAGCTCTGCTGTGGAGGATTGGGGGGTCAGACGGGTGATGGTTGGCCTTTTGCAGCTCCTGGAGGAGCCTGAACAAGCTGTTGAGGGAGCTGAAGTAGGAATGACGTCACAGTGCAACAGCTTTAGAATGATGTTTGGTCAGGTCTATATTCTGAACATAGAACTGCAACGTCTGATACTTTTGGGGAAACAAAGACTTAAACTGTTCCATCTTTGATAGTTTTTAAAATTTATATTTTAATATAAAAGAACCAGATAGAGACTGATAAGCAGCTGGTGTTATCCGGGTATTTTAATGACCTTTAAGCCAAAATAAAACATGCATTCACCTGTTTTATACAAATTATTGTTTAAACTTTGACTAGTTTTGGAAAATAAATATTTTTAAGTAATGTGTGCGTGTTTTAATTGTTGGGGGATTGTTTGGGCTGTTCCCTTTCAGGGGTCGCCACAGCGAATCATTTGCCTCCATTTAACCCTATCCTCTGCATACTCTTCTCTCACACCAACTAACTTCATGTCCTCTCTCACTGCATCCATAAATCTCCTCTTTGGTCTTCCTCTAGACCTCCTGCCTGGCAGTTCCAACCTCAGCATCCTTCTACCGATATATTCACAATCTCTCCTCTGAACATGTCCAAACCACCTCAATCTGGCCTCTCTGACTTTATCTCCAAAACATCTAACGTGGGTTGTCCCTCTGATAAACTCATTCTTGATCCTATCCATCCTTGTCACTCCCAAGGAGAACCTCAACATCTTCAGCTCTGCTACCTCCAACTCTGCCTCCTGTCTATTCTTTAGCGCCACTGTCTCTAAGCCGTAGAGCATTGCTGGTCTCACCACTGTCCTGTACACCTTTCCTTTCATTCTCGCTGATACTCTTTTATCGCACAACACACCTGACACTTTTCTCCACCCATTCCAACCTGCCTGTACCCGCCTCTTCACCTCCTTTGAACACTCTCCGTTGCTCTGGACCGTTGACCCTAAGTACTTAAAATCCTGCACCTTCTTTACCTCTGCTCCCTGTAGCCTCACCGATCCTCCTGGGTCCCTCTCATTTACACACATGTATTCTGTCTTGCTGCGGCTAACCTTCATTCCTCTGCTTTCCATACCTTCACCTCTCCAAATTTTCCTCCACCTGTTCCCTGCTCTCGCTACAGAGCACAATGTCATCTGCAAACACCATAGTCCATGGGGACTCCTGTCTTACCTCATCTGTCATCCTGTCAATCACCAGAGCAAACACAAAGGGGCTTAGAGCCGATCCTTGATACAGACCCACCTCCACCTTGAACTCTTCTGTCACACCTACAGCACATCTTACCACTGTCCTACAGCTCTCATACATGTCCTGCACTACTCTAACATACTTCTCTGCCACTCCAGACCTTCTCATACAATACCACAGCTCCTCTCTTGGCACCCTGTCATATGCTTTCTCTAAATCTAAAAAGACACAATGCAACTCCCTGTTACCTTCTCTGTACTTCTCCGCCAGCATCCTCAAAGCAAATACTGCATCTGATATACTCTTTCTAGGCATAAAACCATATTGCTGCTCACAAATGCTCACCTCTGCCCTTAACCTAGCTTCCACTACTCTTTCCCACAGCTTCATTGTCTGGCTCATTAGCTTTATACCTCTATAATTGCCACAGCTTTGCACATCTCCCTTGTTCTTAAAAATTGGCACCAATACACTTCTCCTCCATTCCATTGGAATCCTCTCACTCTCCAAGATCTTGTTAAACAAACTTGTCAAAACTCTACTGCCACCTCTCCTAAGCAGTTCCATACCTCCACAGGTATGTCATCAGGACCAACAGCCTTTCCACTCTTCATTCTCTTCAACGCCCTTCTCACCTCACTTCTACTAATATTTGCTACTTCCTGTTCCACAACAGTCACCTCTTCTACTCTTTGTTCTCTTTCGTTTTCCTCATTCATCAACTCCTTAAAGTACTCCTTCCATCTTCCCATTACCCTCCTGGCATCTGTCAGTACATTTTCATCTCTATTTTTAATTACTCTAACCTGCTGCACATCCTTCCCATCTCTATCTCTCTGCCTTGCCAAACTGTACAGATCCACCTCTCCCTCCTTACTGTCTAGCCTAGCATACAAGTCCTCATATGCTCTTTGTTTGGCCTTTGCCACCTCTACCTTCACCTTACTCTGCATCCCCCTATACTCTTGTCTACTCTCTTCAGTCCTCTCAGTGTCCCACTTCTTCTTAGCTAGCCTCTTTCCATGTATACACTCCTGGACTTCCTCATTCCACCACCAAGTCTCCTTGTCCACTTTCCCCTTACCTGATGATACACCTCCTACCTGTCTCCCTGATCACATTGGCTGTAGTTGCCCAGTCAACTGAAAGCCCCTCCTGACCACCCATAGCCTGTCTCAACTCCTCCCTAAAGACTTCACAACATTCTCTGCTCTGCCTTTGTCCTCTTCGCCTTCCTCCGCAGTCCTAAACACAAGCACATGGTCTATTTTTGTCTTTAATAGTAATACATCAATACGTTAATAATTTAAAAGGATCTGAAGAGGCTTGACACTATTTTGTCTTTATATTGTCACAGAGACTTTGATACGTTCACAGTAAATTGGCAACAGACATTGTTTATTTTGCTAAACAAGCAATATTTAAAATAAAACAAACCAGGAAGTAAGTGTTCCATACATTAAAATACTGTCTACAACCAAGTGCCCTAACAAACATAGCAACAGTGTACAGAACAAACAAGAAGTGTGTGCGCTGGAGGGGTTGGAAGATTATTTTTAATTCCAGTGTTTTTCCACTATCATTCTCTACTATAATTTTCCCGTTACTTTCAGCCATTAGAAAATTACTCCACCTCGAGGTCTGTGGGAACCTGTTCTTCCCTTTCGGGTAAAAAACAAACTCCTCTTTCCTCTATGCAGAACGTGTGCTGAGCTTCAGCAAAAGCAGTGTAACCACTCAGATCTTGAGAGCAATAGAGCCCTTATTGGGACATGGGCTTCTATGGAAATTGCAAAAGCTGTAGAAAAAGGGTACAAAATTCTTTGAAGTTTGGCACTTTGATAATACATCCGACACTCGCATTTCCGTTAATCCAGCTAAAGGAATTGGGGCTAAACTTGCACTAAATTCACTGTGGGGAGAGATGTGTCAAAGCCCGGACAGGTCGAACACCACTTTAATCAGTGATCCCTCAAATTTTTGATATGTATAATGTAAATCAGTTCTCTTTTTGAAATTTTGTGCAATGGTGTTATGCAGACGAGAGACTACTGAAAAACCTGGGAATGCTAATGTATTCACAGGGATTAAAGTTCTCCGTCGTTATAACGAATTTCCATTAATTGTAGCAAGTCATCGACGGATCTCCGTCAATTACACTGTCCCGCCTGTCCTTAATGTTTTAAATTCACTTTTCCTAATTTTAATGCTGTATATATAGGCTTACATTTCTCAAATAGTGTAATAAATTTCTTAATTCTAGTTTAAATAGGTCTTAAATTAAGGAATGACAAAATGTATTCAGCCTGCTGAGGAGGATGTGATCAAAGCCTGGAGTGGAGCGAATGCACGTTCCTCTCTCCACTCTAAGCGTTTTGTTATCACTCCGGTATGGATCCACTCCGGGTTTTGATTTAGTTTTGAAGAAGTACATGTCAGGCTACGGCTGAGGTATAACTATATTTAAGATAGCATGGACACACTTATAATGCAGGAAGGCTCCGATGTTTCAGAGATTGATGAAAGTGTAAAAAAAAAAAATTAAGATGGGCTTTGTCATAAACTGGGTGTAAAGGCAGGTGTTGATCGCAGGCATAGAGGCAGAGGGGTTGTGTAATCTTAAAAGAGTCTTTAATGAACAGTCAACACAAAGTATAAATAAAGACACAAACAAAGGAACAACCAAACTCAAACAATACTGAACTTTGTGCTAACAAGGACTCTCTGGCAGGACACAGACTGGAGGATGAACACATCCTGTGGCGAGACACAGGCAGGGGGACAAATGACACGTCCTGTGGCGAGACACAGGCAGGGGGGCAAAAGACACGTCCTGTGGTGAGACACAGGCAGAAGGAGGACAAATGACACGTCCTGTGGCGAGACACAGGCAGAAGGAGGACAAATGACACGTCCTGTGGCGAGACACAGGCAGAAGGAGGACAAATGACATGTCCTGTGGCGAGACACAGGCAGAAGGAGGACAAATGACACGGCCTGTGGCGAGACACAGGCTGAGGAGGACAAATGACACGTCCTGTGGCGAGACACAGGCAGGGGGACAAATGACACGTCCTGTGGCGAGACACAGGCAGGGGGACAAATGACACGTCCTGTGGCGAGACACAGGCAGAAGAAGGACAAATGACACGTCCTGTGGCGAGACACAGGCAGAAGGACTGTTAAATGTTAGATCTCTCGCATCTAAAGCAGTTATAGTTAATGAAATTATCACAGATCAGGAATTTGATATACTCTGTTTAACAGAAACCTGAATTAAACAGGACGACTATGTAGGTCTAAATGAAGCTAGTCCTCCTGGATACAGCTACATACACCAGCCTCGGCTAACTGGTAGAGGAGGAGGCGTCGCAGTTATTCACAACAATAATTTGACTATTGTACAAAAACACGAAATTTAATTCATTTGAAATTCTTTATAGTAACATAAGTGTATTTAACTATATTAAGTCAGCTCAGTCGATTCCGCTAATTGAATTTCTTAGTGAATTTGCAGATTTCTTCTCAAACCTAGTTGTTTCTGTAGACAAAGTGTTAATTGCTGGAGATTTTAATATTCATTTTGAAAACCCAGAAGACCCTCTGAGAACAGCATTTATGTCCGTACTGGACTCGGTAGGAGTAAATCAGTGTGTAGTAGGACCCACTCATAAAGCAGGTCACACTTTAGATTTAATTATATTATTCGGATTAAGTATAAGAAATTTATTCACAATTCCACTATCTGAAGTTATCTCAGATCACTATCTTGTCTCAATTCAAGAGTGTCACAGTAATAATGTACGCACAGCGCCGCGCTACCGTATGAAACGTACATTCACATCAACTACCGAACAGTTAATTAATTCTTCACCCAGCATTGGTTATGTTCCAAAATCTTTTAAATTAGCAGTTATTAAACCAATAATTAAGAAACCTGACCTCGACCCCTGTCAGCTGTCCAGTTACAGGCCAATATCAAACCTCCCCTTTATCTCTAAGATTCTGGAAAAGATAGTAGCGGAGCAGCTATGCTCATATCTACATAGAAATGGCATACATGAACTGTATCAGTCAGGATTTAGGCCTCATCACAGTACAGAGACAGCACTCGTTAAAGTAGTAAATGACATTCTATTGGCCTCTGATCAGGGTTGTGTAACTATGCTTGTATTACTCGACCTCAGTGCAGCTTTTGACACCATTGATCACGCTATTCTTCTTCACAGATTAGAAAATGTAGTAGGAATTAAGGGTACAGCCCTCTCCTGGCTCAGATCCTATCTGACCCATCGTTATCAGTATGTAGACTTAAATGGTGATTATTCTGCATGTTCTCTAGTGGAGTTTGCCGTTCCGCAGGGTTCAGTTTTAGGTCCACTGCTTTTTTCCCTTTACATGCTTCCTCTGGGCAACATAAGCCGTAAGCATGGTATTAGTTTTCATTGTTATGCTGACGATACACAGTTATATGTCTCAGCAAAACCTGATGATAAGAAATTTATTGTCGCTAAACGATGCAGAAAAATTAGTTCATGCTTTTATCACCTCTAGGTTGGACTATTGTAATGCCTTACTGTCAGGTTGTTCAGCTAGATGCATAAATAAGCTTCAGCTAGTCCAGAATGCAGCAGCGAGAGTCCTCACTAGAACCAGAAGATATGAGCACATCACCCCTATCTTATCTTCACTCCATTGGCTCCCTGTGAAATTTCGCATTGATTTTAAAATACTACTCTTGACATATAAAGCATTAAAGGTCTCACGCCGCAGTACCTGAGTGAACTGCTAGTGTCTTACGATCCGCCACGCCTACTTTGATCAAAGGATGGAGGCTGCTTGTCAGTACCGCGTATTATGAAAAATACAGCTGGGGGCAGAGCTTTTTCTTACAAAGCCCCAAAATTATGGAATAGTCTTCCAAATAGTGTTCGGGACTCAGACACAGTCTCAGTGTTTAAGTCCAGGCTAAAAACCTATTTATTTAGCCAAGCATTTTTATAAATAGATTTGCCAGAGATAAAGGAGCAGATCTGGGGGACTCATGGACGTAGAGTATTATGGTGAACTGGTATGTTTGGATGCTGTCTTCCTCACTCTCATTGATCACTCAGGTTTGCTGACGGTGAGGTGATTGTTTGCTTTACATGTCAGGAAGCCCTCATGTTTGTGTTTCCTTCTGGCTCTCCCTTTTAGTTATGCTGTCATAGTTAGTCCTGCCGGAGTCTCTGCTTGCACTCTACAGTTAATATACATTCACATTATACATTGTGTGACTGTGAGCATACCTAACTGTCATCTCTCCTCTTCTTCTCTTTCCCCCCTCTTTCTTTTTCCTCTCTCCTCCTGTCTCCCCCTTTCACTCTTTCTCTCTCTCTGTCGAGCTACACATGTCGTTCCTGAGCTGCCAGTGATCCAGACTCCCTCTGCCCTCCGGACCAGTCTGACCCATCCTGGTGCCCCGCTTCTGGCTGAAGATCTCATCACATGGATGCCCCGTGTGTCTCTCTGGGATGCGTCTGGTGTCTGGGAATGATTCTCTCTACCTAGAAAATGGTTCTGGCCTTGACTGGTGTGGCAACTGTTTCTCTGGGGACTTGACAGTTCGATAGTTCAGGACTGGAACTTCTTACAAGTCTACCTGGGTCTTCAATAACTACCTGGACTCCATATTAACATCAATTAACATCAGCTATTATAGCAGAACTGCCTCCCACCCTACACACTGTATAAATGCAGATCATTTACTGCTTTCTGTTTCACCCAAATGAGGATGGGTTCCCTGTTGAGTCTGGTTCCTCTCAAGGTTTCTTCCTATTACCATCTCAGGGAGTTTTTCCTTGCCATTGTCGCCCTCGGCTTGCTCACCAGGGACAAACTGACCATTTTGATTCATACAAATTCACATTTCATACAAACTTAAATAATTCTTTTGACTGTGTAAAGCTGCTTTGCGGCAATGAAAATTGCTAAAAGCGTTATACGAATAAAATTGAATTGAATTGAATAGAAAGAGGACAAATGACACGTCCTGTGGCGAGACACAGGCAGAAGGAGGACAAATGACATGTCCTGTGGCGGGACACAGGCAGAAGGAGGACAAATGACACGTCATGTGGCGAGACACAGGCAGAAGGAGGACAAATGACATGTCCTGTGGCGAGACACAGGCAGAAGGAGGACAAATGACACGTCCTGTGGCGAGACACAGGCAGAAGGAGGACAAACACATAACAGGACACACAAACTATGCGTGGAGCTGAAACTGGACACTAGATGGAGACACTAGAGAGCGGGGAGACACTAGAGGGAGAGCTTACCATGGCAGTAAGCTACACATACACCTAGCTAAACATGTCTTCAGCCCCAACATGCACTAAGCTACACTTACTCAATAGCTTAAAACATACTAGGGAATGGGGGCACAGAAACCCAGACGGAGGATACCCAGTGGCTAGGCGAGGCGGCCCTCCAAGGCGAGGCGGCACTAACAAGCTCGGCGGCACTCCAAAGCTAGGAGAGGCGGCACTCTAAGGCTAGGCAAGGCGGCACTCTAAGGCTAATCGCACTGGGGCACTAGGGGGATAGGAAACACAGGACAGCTAGAGACACAAAGGGGCTATGGCTAGAAGCATGCTAGTTACTGTAACTCAACATAGATTTTAGCTAAACACGCTCCTAGCCAAACACACACCTAACTACTTACCTGACTCTAGCTTAACACACATGAAAACAGGAGGACAACAACCACAGTACTTACATAAATTTAGGACAGGACTGAATCAGCTCCACTAACACAGACACAGAACATACACAGAAACATTGCCAATAAGAGAGCCCAAGTCAACACAACTAAAATCAAAATATAAACTAAACAAAGAACAAAAACAAACTAAAACAAAATGCCCACACAAGTGACAGTGGTGATAGTGGTTTCCCAGACTAAACAGCTATTTATAGATGGCTTAATGGCTACCTCGGCTCAGGTGTGCACTTGCACCACCTGACCTAGGTGCCTGCTGGGAAACTGAGTCAGCCAACAAAAACTACAAAATAAAAAACAGTGACCTCTGGTGGTGGACCCTTACAGGCTTGGCTTAGCGAAATTGGGGAGAATGGCAAGCCTTTTAGTTCGTGGGCTAAAAAAATCAAACAACCAGGTACGTGTCTTTGCACAGTATGCCTTAGGAAACTTCAATATGGCAATAATGGCAAAAAAGTGCTTGCTCGCCATCAATCAGAAGCTAGTCACAATGCTACCGTTCATGCTCTACAGTACACATGCTCCCTGCCTGATGCGACAAGTACCACAACGGAGATTCATGCATCTATGGCCGACCGTGTGTGCCATGTAAAAGTGCGCATATGTTCTTTCATAGCGGAGCATGACCTGTCGTTCACAGTCTCACAACTGCTAGTTAATTTAATGCAATCAGTTGTCAAAGACAGGAGTGCACTTTCAAGATTGTCTATGTCTAATGCACATGCCTCCTACTTGTGCACACATGGCATTGCTGCTTATTAAAAATCTGAATTGTCATCTAAGCTGAAAACGTAGATGTGTTCTTTAAATGTAGATGAGGCAACAGATGGAAACATGGACAGGATTCTGAATGTTCTTGTTGGGTACTATGATGAAGATGTGGGAAAAGTGGCAACCCAGCATCTAGCCTCGAGGAAACTGAATATTGCAGATGCCTTAACAATCACAAAAACATTGACAGATATTCTCCAGTCATATAGCCTGAACTGGAATCAGGTTGTTGGTATACTGTTGGATAACTGCAGTGTGATGAAAGGGAAAAAGTCTGGAGTAGAGACACTAGTCAGAAGAGTAAATCCATCACTGCTGGATGTCAGCGGAGACACTGTCCATATGGTCTCGAAGGCCCTTTTAAATCCTTTTCAGGGATTTGTGGAAAAATTTTGCTCTGATGTATACTATGACATTGAAAAATCACCCAAACAGAAAGAAGTTTTTTCTGAGTTTCAGTCCTTACTTCATTTGGAGAATAAGAGCCTAATATGTCCCATCAGCAGCAGGTTCCTGCAAATGTTGGATGTTGGATGAACAGAATATGGGAGCTTATGGATCCATTGACTGTGCACTTCTACAGCGTCCTGTCTTCTCATGATCAACACAAACACAGGTACTTCTATTTTTGTATCATCTAATTTCTTTACTAGTAGGCCTTTTTTTGGATTTTTAATGAAACACACACACACACACACACACACACATATACATATATATATATATATATATATATATATATATATATATATATACATTTTTTTTTATTAATAATATTTAAAGATGCAGACCTCTAGTGGATTTTTTTTTTACATAACAAATCTAAACCAAGGGGTGGAGATGTCTCAGTGATCAATCAGGTTATATAAAGTTATAAATACAGTGACTCAAAGGGTTAAATGTTATAACAATGAAGCTCGGCTTCATTCCAGATGCCTTGACCTGTAAACACAAAGAGTATGTCATGACTGTTGAAGTATTGGCAATTAGAAATGGCATTGTTGATTTTTTTTTCTCCTTCATCCTTATGTGTATGTTATTTTGTGATGCAGATGGCTCCTGAACCAGCTTCTTGATAAGCATGCAGTTACATCTGATGAGAAGGCCAGTATAATTTGTTTGCACCAGCATACGGCAAAATTTGCGAAAAATGAAAGACACGCATCTGTATGCTTTTTTCAGAGTTCGACAAGCTCACAACCATTATTGATTTGTATCGAGGTATGTTCACTTTTTATTCACTTTAAGTGTTAAGTACAGAGATTTCTTATTTATTGAAATCCCTTTATTGCTATATTTATTATATGCTTATTTTTCTTGGAATCCTGGAATGGAATCTGAGTTAACCATAAATACAGTTTTTAGATTACTGTTAATTAGATCACTTTGGTTAATACTACTACTAATAATAAACTATTTATACAGCACTTTTTAAAAACAAAGTTACAGACTGATTAAACCAGAATTAAAACATTTCAGGACTGATGTAAATAAACTAGACAATTAAATAATATAGATAAAAATAAACAACAACAAATCTAAAAAATAATATTTAAGGGTTGTAATATTCCAAGAAGAGTATGTTACATTACTATGTGTAGGTGCATGTTATTCACAAGTTCTGACGCGTGTCTTTAGTTACACAGTGTCACTGACGACATTAGACGTTTCGTTGATTTCTTTGTCTCTTGTTTATTTTCAACATCAAAAACAACGGTTGTTACAGTTTCTTGCATAAATCCACTGTAGTCACGACAAGTCGCTTGCTGTGTTCTGTAGCTTCAATAGATTACAGTTACAACAACTTATTTTACTGTATTCCTTTTAGCTTACTGTCTCACGTTATCACGGTCAAAAGCTTGTGTGCTCCACACCTTTCTGTATCCTTCCGTGTCTTAACAACAACTACAACTAACGTGCGTGATAGACATGGAACTGCATAACTGTGGGATGATGTCACAGAACAACACATGAAATGATGTCACAATACAAATTATATTTATGATACTTAATGCTTAATGTTTAACTAATAAACTGAAATAAGATAAACAACAACAAATCACAAGAATGAAATATGGCCCTTACATTTCCAGCCCCTAATTGACAGGCAGGAAGACTGACAATTACACACATTTTTTGTTTGTTGTTTTTTTTTTTTTTTACAATTGGGCCACAACATTTACTATTGGATTAAAATTTAAATTAACTTTCTTAACACTTTAGAATTAACTTTCTCAACACTTTAGAATTAACTTTCTTAACACTTTAAACATTTTTTTTTAACGGTTTAACTTAAGGTATTCATATTGCTGCGTACCAAATGAAAGGAACATGACTACTTTATAAGGTAATTAACAGTCTATTTCACATATCAGGCACAGCTTATCGATGGGTCTTTCCAGGGTACTGGTTTTAGTTTTGACCAGTACACGCCTCACAAGTCCTTTTTTATCAGGGAACACTTTCGTGATCCGTCCGACGACCCATGAATTTCTTGGAGAAGACTCATCAATTATTAGAACTACGTCTCCAATCGAGAGGTTTTTTCTCACCTGAGACCATTTTTGGCGCTCCTGAAGCAAGGGCAAGTATTCACGCACCCATCGCTTCCAGAATAGGTCGGCAAGATACTGAATTTGCTTCCACTTGCGACGTGCGTAAGTGTCCTCTTTTTTGAAAAGACCAGGGGGCAAGTTTGGCTGTTTTTTCATCAGCAGCAGGTGGTTAGGTGTCAGGGGCTCCAGGTCTGTGGGATCGTCTGTAGCGGTGGTGAGGGGACGGTCATTTATTATAGCTTCCACCTCACACAGGAATGTGTGCAAGCTCTCGTCGTTTAGTGTTTGTTCTTTTAGTACAGACCTCAAGATTTTTTTAACTGACCTTATCTGCCTTTCCCATATTCCACCGAAGTGAGACCCAGCAGGAGGATTAAATATCCATTGTATCCCCTTTTGCATGAGGACGCCTTCAATTTTTGACTGATTCCACTGTTGGATAGCTTTACGCAATTCAGTCTCAGCGCCTATGAAGTTTGTTCCATTATCACTTCTCATAACTGACACCTGGCCTCTTCTGCACATGAAGCGTCGAATAGCATTTAAGCAGGAGTCTGTATCTAATGACTGCGCGACTTCAATGTGCACGGCTCTTGTTGTCAGACAAGTAAACAATACGCCATATCTTTTAACATTACTTCTACCCCGTTTGACCTCGAAGGGTCCAAAATAGTCTACCCCTACGTTAGTGAACGGTGGGTGATCTGGTGTTATTCTATCGGGTGGCAGTTCTGACATTTTTTGTTCACTATTCTTCGCTCTGATCTTTCTGCATGTCACACAACTGGACAGAAACTTTCTCACAAGGGAATTTGCTGTCGGAATCCAGTATTTCTGCCGCAATTTTGAAAGCATATAATTCCTTCCACAATGTCCGACCTGTTCGTGAGTGTTTCTTAAGATTAGGGTTGTAATGTGTGAGTCTTTGGGTATAATGACAGGGTGTTTTGCATGCTCAGGCATTGCAGACCTACCAAGACGTCCTCCTACTCTTAGCACTCCATCCTGCAGTACTGGATCTAGTTTGGAGAGACAACTGTTTCTTTTTACGGAAGCATTACCCTTTTGTAACATGGAAATTTCGTCTTTGAATTTTTGGTTTTGAACGAACTTAATGACTTCGTTTTCTGCCCTTGTTAAGTCCTTAATTGTTAGAGACTTATGGTTTTCTATTATTGAGTTGTTTGCCTGTCCCTTAATCCTTCTCGTTCTCTGTTTAAGCATGTCTTTAACGCAAAGAATCCAGGCAACAGATCTTTTCAACTTATACCAGTCGGAGTGATAGTTAATCAGTTTACTCACGGCATCTGTGCTCTCTGTAGTTTTTACGAGGTTCGCTGAGGCTGAGTGTTTAATCTCAATGTCATCCTCTTTCGTCGACAGATCGTGAATGTTTTCAGGCCATTTACTCTCTGGTGTTTTAAGAAAGGGCGGACCATGGATCCAATTGTTGTTTTTCATGAATTTTTCACAGGAAACTCCTCTGGAAGCAGCGTCGGCTGGGTTTTTTAAAGTGTTGACGTACCTCCACTGCTGTGGCTTGGTTGACTCTCGTATGATGGAGATTCTGTTAGCGACAAAGGTTTTAAAGCGAAGTTTTTCATTAACAATGTACCTCAAAACAGTTGTGCTGTCGGTCCAAAACACAGAGTCCAGCAGTTCTATTTCCAGTTGACCTTTCAGCATTTTGTCGTTGTTTACGGCGACCACTGCCGCTGTCAATTCCATTCGGGGGATAGTAGTTTGTTTCAAGGGCGCTACGCGAGAATTCCCCATCATGAATGCACAGTGTGTAAGTCCATCAGCATTTACTAACCTAATATATGAGACAACTCCATATCCCATTTCACTTGCATCTGAGAAGTGGTGAAGTTGTGCTGTATTTGTGACTCCAAAGTCAACTGGTTTTACGCATCTTGCTACACTAAACTCAGACAATTGATGCAACTCGTGTAGCCAGGCCCTCCATCTTTTTATAAATTGTTCGGGAATGTCATCGTCCCAAGCGAGTCTCTCTTTACATAACTGCTGCATTAAGATCTTAGCTGGCAGTATGACTGGTGCAAGGAAGCCTAAGGGGTCATAAATTGAACTAGTGACTGACAAGATTCCTCTTCTAGTCACAGGCCGCTCTTTTAAGCTAATCTTGAACTTGAGCGTGTCTGAATTAATACACCACAGCACCCCTAGAGCCCTCTCAACAGGGAGTACGTCTTTACTCAAGTCTAAGTCCCTCATGTCTTTAATTCTCTCACCCTCAGGGATGGAAGCTAGCAACGTACGACTATTACTTGCCCACTTGGTGAGGTGAAACCCTCCACTTGCGCACAGTTTTGTGAGATTACTATATAGCGCAACTGCTTGGCTATGACTAGAGACAGACTTCAAGCAGTCGTCTACATAAAAGTTTTTAAGTACTGTGTTGACTGCCTCGGCAGATGCATTGCTGCGGTTTTCTTCTGCTGTTTTCCTAAGGGCGAAGTTAGCTACACTTGGAGATGATTTTGCACCAAACAAATGAACGACCATTTTATACTCAACCAAGTCCTGACTCACGTCTCCGTTCGGCCACCACAGGAAACGCAACAAGTCTGTGTCCTTTTCCGGAACTCTGACCTGATAGTACATGGCTTCCACATCTGCCATCATGGCAACTTCTTCTTGTCTAAAGCGTGCGAGCACCCCAATGAGTGAGTTTGTCAGGTCGGGTCCCTGCAGAAGCTCGCTATTTAATGATATTCCCTGATAGCTAGCAGCACAGTCAAAGACTACCCTTAGCTTTTTCTTTTGAGGATGGTGCACACCATGGTGAGGTATGTACCACACCTGCCCGTCTTGTCGACTTAGGTGGGGTGTGGGGACCTTGACTGCATGACCCTTCTCAAACATGTCATTCATGAAGTTTAAATACTCTTTGTGAAAGGAGCGGTTATGCTTAAACTTCCGTTTGAGGTTCAGAGCGCGCTGCATGGCTGCGCTTCGGTTATTGGGCATTTGAATAGCTGCTTTCTTAAATGGGAGACCGATGTAGAAGTGATTATCGGTAAATTGCAGGGAGTTAGTTACAGAGTCTAAAAACTGATAGTCCTCTTGTGACAACTCAGCTTTGTCATCACAGTTCCGTTCAGGAAAATCATGGTTGTACTGTTGTATCAGCATTTGTTCTACACTTTCGATGGAGACTCTGTTGACTGCAACGCTCACTTGCTCATTGTCACATGTGCCTTCCTCGACCGACTCTCGAAGAGGTCCATTTATGGTCCATCCGAGAGCAGTCTTTACTGCATATGGCCCATTGTGCCTGCTGTTAATCACTCGCCATTGTTCTAGGAGCCTGTGCTCTTTGTTACCTATGAGAATTTCAACTCCAGCATTAATGTAAGGCAGTTTTACTTCGCTGAGGTATGGCCACTTATCAATGTCGTGCTGTTGTGGAATATTTTCCACTGAGACTGGGATACTCTTTTGTGTGAACACTTTGGGGAGTTCAACAAAGGTGTTTTCTTCCAGACTGCTAACCTCTAGATCAGTAAGCACATAGCTTTTTACTTGTTTCTTCGCGTTCAGGGTGCTTAACATGATGTCAATTTTTTTACCTTGTACGTTTAATCGCCTTGCTAGTGACTCTGTACAAAATGTAGCAGAGCTACCTGGGTCCATAAAGGCGTATACTTTTACTGTCTTGTTGCCTTTTTTGGACTTTATTTTAACAGGTACTATGGAGAGAATACAGTCATCTCCAGCCCCGACACACGCACTCGTTTCGTGACTCGCTGCAACAGGCAATGTTTGAACTGGTTCGGTTTCGTCAGCCTTTGCGATCGCTTGAGCTGTGTCTTTTGCTGCAATGTGTAGCATGCGAGGATGTTTCTTTGAGCACAGCTGGCAGGTAATTTTCTTCGTGCAGTCTTTGCTTAAATGTCCTTTTACTAAACAGCCAAAGCAGAATCCATTCTTTTTTAGAAAGTCCAATTTGACCTTATATGTCTCATTGTTAAACTTGTGGCATTCGTCTAGGGTATGATCTTGCTCACAGGATGCACAAGGTTTAGTGAAGGCACTAATAACTAATGCACCACTACTCTTTACTGTGATTGAGTCTCTATGATTTTTACCAACCTGTTTTACGCCGGTCGCAAAGCTGCTGCCCCTCTTTTCTTCAGTTTTTTGCTTGAATCCTGGAGAGGATTTGCTGCTGTGTTTTTTACCACTAGTCGTTGTACCACTAGTTGAAACGTTCAGGTCTCCAAAGAGTGGGTTGGACATTACCTTTGCTTCTCGTTCTACGAATTTCATCAGCTGCACAAACTTAGCTCTTTCCTGATTGCGCTCCTCGTACTTGTATACGTGGCTTCTCCATTTTTCACGCAATTTGTATGGCAGTTTTGAGGCAACACCTCTCAAGTTGGTAGCATTGTCTAGCTCATCCATATAGTCGATGCTTGACATGGTATTGTAACATTCTACTAGGAACAGGGAGAAGGTTTTTAGCGACTTTCCGTCCTCTGACTTTATTTCCGGCCAGTTGAGTGCCTTTTGCATCAGCGTTGTAGCGATTATTTGTCTATTTCCGAAATTGTCATGTAACAGTTTCATAGCCTCTGCGTAGCCACGATGTTCTGGCATGAGCAGGCAGCTTCTCACTAGGTTCTTAGGCTGTCCTTCAGTATACTGCTCGAGAAAGAACAGCCTATCATGATTGCTATCAGTGTTGGTTTCGATGGCGTGTTTAAAGGCTCTTACGAAGGACGTGAACTCAAGAGGGTCACCATAGAATGGAGGAACGTTGCGCGAGGGTAAGGAATGTTGCCTCTGACTCTTTGCAAACATTTCTGTAAGATCTGCCTGAAGTGGCATCCTACCCTGAGGCTCCACTATGTCAGTGTTGTAAAGTGAGTGTTCGTTACCTTGGGTGGGCCGTTCCATTAAGGTGCTTGACATTATGGGTTTGGTACTCACTGGCATGCTTAAGTGGGTTGCTCGGAGGCGTGATGGCAGCTCGAGGTATTCCGTTGCCGAACTGTGGTTGCAGTGGTCGTTTTGCTCTGGTTCCGAGGGGCGTGCACCACTCGTTTCGACGACCACGCTCCGTCTGGCAGGATGTTGTTTTTTGCGGCTCTGGTAAGAATTTAGTTCAGCATCGGCCATTGCAAGCGCCGTTTCAATTTCCAGCCTTTCCTTTTGTGCCTTTAATTGTGCTTGTTTAGCCTTTAGTTGTGCTTCCTCCAGCTCCAGCGCCTGCCGATCTCTCAAAGTTGCTGCTTTAGCCAGCAAAGCTGCTCTGTTGGCTTCTGCCTTTTTTAGTCGAGCTTCGGATGCTGCTGACGTTAAGGACCTTTTGGATGCCGATGACGTTACGCTTCCTTGCCTTTGGGGGGCGGGCGTCTTACGCTCCGCCATTGACACACTGTCGTTTGGCGAAACTCCATCGTCAACTGTTTGAGACGGCTTAAAGCGGTTACTAGTGTCCGCGATCCACGACTCCACTCTTATCATGAATTCCGTGCAGCGCGTTAATCTAGGGTGATACCAGTGGTGCTGATCGGTTTCACGCTCTTCATCCTTTACGCACGATCGCACTGTTACATTACTTTCAATAAAGTCATTTAGCAGCGCTTTGTATTGGCGGCTCTTGGCCTTAACGTCATGCAAATTACAAGCATTGTCCATAAGCGCCTCTAGTTCATTGTATAATACAGTCAACTGACTCCACTTGCCTTCTCTGGCGCTCTTCAGTTCGTTGAGCACCATCACCTGCTCAGATTCGGCGATAGCGGCGTTGTCCTCGCCGTGTGACATGGTGAAGTTTAAGGCAGGCAAGTCCTCTTCTCGCTTTCGGTTTCGGTTGATGCGCGTTTTTGAAGTCGCACGCGCGCTCTTCACAATCTTAAGTCACTTATCTTCATTTCTGCGGCGGAGCAAAGCTTTTGACTTTAATGTAGGTGCATGTTATTCACAAGTTCTGACGCGTGTCTTTAGTTACACAGTGTCACTGACGACATTAGACGTTTCGTTGATTTCTTTGTCTCTTGTTTATTTTCAACATCAAAAACAACGGTTGTTACAGTTTCTTGCATAAATCCACTGTAGTCACGACAAGTCGCTTGCTGTGTTCTGTAGCTTCAATAGATTACAGTTACAACAACTTATTTTACTGTATTCCTTTTAGCTTACTGTCTCACGTTATCACGGTCAAAAGCTTGTGTGCTCCACACCTTTCTGTATCCTTCCGTGTCTTAACAACAACTACAACTAACGTGCGTGATAGACATGGAACTGCATAACTGTGGGATGATGTCACAGAACAACACATGAAATGATGTCACAATACAAATTATATTTATGATACTTAATGCTTAATGTTTAACTAATAAACTGAAATAAGATAAACAACAACAAATCACGTAATCATTGTGATTATTAATCAATGAATAAAATATTCAGACCCATTTTTAATCTGGTTCTATAGTGATTTTCAGGTGTACTTCCAACTTTCCAGGTGTTCCTGAATAAGTTGCAACATGAAAAGCCCATGATTCATGTGCTGCATGCTGAAATGCTGCTACTGGTTAGGAAACTTCTCTGCAAATTTATGAAGCCTGAAACTATTCCTTTGAGTGCAAAGGGCTTGTTGAAGCCTAATATTCACAAGACCTGCAGTACACTGACAAAAGGTTGTCTGTGGGGAGATTCAGCTTCTTTGCCTTAAACAGGGCTGGGATAGAAAAGAAGCCCTGGGTGCAGAAGGTCTACAGCTCTTCCAGAGAAGGCTACATAAAGGCAGCAACATTCCTCCTGAAAAACCTGCCCCTCAACAACATCATCACCTCTTTATCTGCGCTGACACCATCATTGATTCTCCATGAATCAGTCCAAGGTGCATTCAACACCTTGGCCAAGGCCTTGCCAAATGCTGTGAAGTCAGAGGAGTTGGGTCAACTGGATGAAGAGGTTCGAGCCTACCAGATTAATACAGATCTAGGAGCACAGGCCAAATGCTTTGAGGAGAACAATGCACAAATCGATGTTGACTGGTGGAGTAATTTTTGCCATGAAGATGCCAGAAGGAGGAATGATGTTCCCCATCTTAGGGAAGTTGGTAAAGGCTCTTCTGTCATTGTTCACTGGCCCTCTTGTCGAAGGATTGTTTAACATGATGGATGATATAATTGAGAAAGACAGGGCTAGGCTGAGACTTATGAAGGCTTAGCCATTCTGAAGTCCCACATGAAGGTAATGGGCAAAACTGCATCTAAAATGCAAATTACCCCTGCATTAAGGAGATTTTGCCTGTCTTCTTATGAGACATAACAAAATCATCTGAAGAAAAAGAAGGTGACCCTTGACAAGCAAAAGGAAAGGAAACTGAGGGAAGCTGTGAAGGTCCTCTCAGCAGTTAGGGTTAGAAAAGTAAAGAAAGGTTCCACCTCTTCTGTTTGTGCTAAAGCCCCCACCTCTTCCACCCTTGGAGTTAAACGAAAAGCTCCAATTTTCTCCCCAATATTAGTCGTAGCCAATTCCTCCTCGTCACTAGGGGGCTCCCACATTAAGGCTGCTACTACTACCACTCAGTCGGGAGGGCGAAGACTATCCGGTGTTTCCTCCGAACCGCATGACGTCAGCCGACCGCATCCTTTCGAACTGCTTGCTCACGCACCATTGGGGGCGGAGTAACACACTCGGAGGAAAGCGCTAGCCGCTCCTTCCACGTGCGCGAGCTCACAGATGCCCCTGATTGGCTGTAGAGCCGTGATTAATGTGGGAGCGCAAGTACCTCATATCCCTCCCCCCTGAGAGAGCTCGGCCAATCAGCTCTCTCTGTGCCTCTGGCTGTGAGAGGAAAACAGCATCACCATCGGGGTTCGCACCAGCGCTCCCCGGATGATAGGGCAAGCGCTTTACCACTGCGCCACTCGGAGGCGGCATAGTGTCATTTTTTAAGTAGGAAATGTGACCAGATGCCCGCATTGAGCGATTACTTAGATGGCGAATTGGATGCCAGAGATCAAATTGTATAACCCGAAAGGGATCCTACATATATCTCTTTCTAATTGATCACTCAGGTTTGTTGACGGTGAGGTGATTGGTTGCTTTACATTCTAGTTCCCCCTTATGTTTGTGTTTCCTTCTGGCTCCTCCCTTTTAGTTTGCACTCTGCATTAAATATACATTCACATTATACATCGTGTGACTGTGACCAGGCCTGTTATTTCTCCTTCTCTCGTCCTATTCATATAATTGTAAGTAAAACTGAATTTAGGCTTGAGTTACACAAAAAAGGGGGCTCTGAAGCAGTTTGTTTAATGCGATAAACACTTTGGTATAAATAAATTTAGTATAACCATGAACAGCTTAGGCTAAGAAGATGATTGCCAGAGTTTATCCCAGGTGGACAAAGTAGTTCATAACAGCCAGAAGAAAAAAATACATTAACGCAAGATGGTGACATCCACAAATCTTCCCTGCAGTATGCATGAAAGCCCTCAGCATATAATCATGTGGATAACACGCTAAACCACCACAAACTCTGTAGCCCGCATGAGCTCCAACTCCACACAACTAGTGATGGGTCGTTCATGAACGATTCATTCTTTTTGATATGACTCAGATGAACGAGTCGTCTCGGTGGGTGATTTGTTTATTTTCTACTGGGCGCGCATGCGCAAAGCATTGCACAACCTCCGTATGTTATGTACAGGAAGCAGTATTGAACGATTTTCAGCAATGAGACTTCAAGTCTCGAGTCGTTTGTTTCTTTGTTAGTGACTCCTATAGACGCTATGCGGTGAAATATATAAAAAAAAAACGAACGACTCAGACTGGAAGATATGATGATGAGCTGCTCAATCTGTTTTTTATAATATGTCCTTAATTACATTGTAATATTTTCATAACTGGAACTATAGCCAAAATTTGTATATGTAGACATATTGGGGGTATTTTTATTGAAAACGCAACATTTTAATTTATTTCTGATTAAAAGAACGAAACAAACGAAATGACTCAAAAAAAGATTTGTTCATTTTGATGAACGAGATTGAAAGAACCAAGTCACTAAAATGATTCAAACTTCCCATCACTACACACAACTTCATTTCAGGACTGATAGAGTCACTTAAACATAAAAGGTTAATCTATAGAAAAATAAATATCTATAAAAAAAACTATCTATATCCACCATTACATGAAAATTACATTCCAATGAATATATACGACAAAACAGAACAACAGGTAAACATTTACAGACTCACATGGGAAAACAAATCCTTAATCTTAGGACCATCAGATAAAAAAATGAGAGCATGACAAAACCATTGCCTGTTCTCCCCAAGTAGGGATAACTGCAGGCTAGAGCAATAAGGCGTGCCGAAAGGTCGGGGCGTGCCAAAGGGTAGAAGGCATGTCAAAAGAAACTGGTCGGTGAATAGAGTTTTTGCATTGGCCAATCAGCGTGCCGAAAGGTAGGGGGCGTGTCGAAAGGTAGGGGCGTGTCGAAAGGTTTCTCATTGGTGAATGGAGCTTCTGCGTTGGCCAATCAGCGTGCCGAAAGGTAGGGGCGTGTCGAAAGCTTTCTCATTGGTGAAAGGAGCTTCTGCGTTGGCCAATCAGCGGTAATCCTATTTATATGTAAGTACCTTTATTTTAGCGTGGAAGAACATGGCGGCGCTAAGGCTTGGTGTGGTTGGACAATATAAATAATTTTTTTCTTTATTTTCGTCATTTAATTGTTCATTTAATTGTTGTCGACAGACACATATTACTGTGAGACGAAACACGGACAGGTTTTCACTCGAAGTAAGGGTTGGCAGTTTGTATCGGTGTCCGTTTGGCGCTACAGATGTTTTTAGGCCTCGTGAAATGTTTTAGGCCTCGTCATTTTATTCTGACTGAGAGTTTGAAGGATTCTGTTCCATGGACTGTTACTGCAGCATAAATAAATAAATGAATGAGCAGATTGAGTGTACAGGTTGGGTGGAGTACACTCTTAAACGGAGCAGCTCTGGGGAGGGGGAGGATGGCAAGACAATTGGATTGCAAGGCGGTTGGCAAAAACTGGACTGTGAATGGACTGGAGTATGCTGAGGGAAGTGACGAATCAGGAAACGAACTAGGAGGCATGGAAGTAAGTGGCGAGAGTTATGAAAAATGGGATATGGTTAGGAGTAATAAACGGAAAAAAAAGCGACAGAATAAATCAGATGAAAGTAACTCTGACAGGGAATCAACTGTAGAAGAAACGCGAGAGGAATACAAAGTGTTTGCAAAATTTATGCATGATGGAGACTTATTTGAAGGTATGAATCCAATGCTGTTGACAAAAGTGTTAAATAAAGAAATTGGAGAAATAAAGAGTGCTAAAATACTTAGAAACGGACTGTTGTTGATTATTTGTAGAGACTCAAAACAGCAAGAGAAAGCAATCAAAATGAGCAGGATAAATGGAAAGAAAGTGGAATGTTCTAAGGCCAACAGGAGGAAATTTATAAAAGGAGTGGTTACAGGAATCCCGATTAATATATCGGTAGAAGATGTGAAACAAAACATAACAAATGCAAATGTAAAAGAAATCAAACGTCTGAAAACAAACAGGAATGGAAGTTTAAATGATAGTACCTCGATTTTGATCACCTTTGAGGGGGAAGTTCTCCCAGTAAAGATATACATTGGATACATGTGTTACAATGTAAGGCTATACATACCTCCACCACTTGTTTTAAATGTCAGAGGTTCGGACACGTAGCGGCGGTGTGCAAGGGGAAACAAAGATGTGGTAAATGTAGTGGAGAACACGAGTATGGTAAATGTGAAGAGGGTGCCAAACTGAAATGCTGTAATTGTGGAGGACAGCATAGCACAGCATATCGTGGCTGTGAAGTCAGCAAGAGGCAGGCTGTTGTACAAAGAATTAAGGTGACTCAGGGAATCAGCTATGCAGAGGCAGCAAAGAAGGTTTCAGGGGATATAAAAATGGCAAAACAAAATGAAAGTGTTCAAAAAGAATTGGAAAAATGTCAAGGATGTGATAAGTTGAAAGAAGAGACTCTTATAGTGAAGAAGAATGATTTTGTATTGTTTATGGCGGAAATAATTAACTGTTCTGCACAGACGAAGAGCCGAAATGAAAGGATTAAAATAATTGTCAAATCAGCAGAGAAGTATCTAAATGTAAAAGAGTTGCCCTGGGAAACAGTCAGAGATACCCTTAATGAAGAAACCCAATCCTCTCAGACATGGGCTGGATCAACATAATGGTGTTGTCCATTATACAGTGAAATGCAAGAAGCCTAATAGCAAATGGTCAAGAGTTTAAGAAATATATAGATGATTTAGCAGACAAACCTAATGTAATATGTATACAGGAGACATGGATGAAACCACAGTTAGATTTTAGTATAAACGGTTATAATGTAGTTAGAAGGGACAGAGAATCCGGCAGAGGAGGAGGAATAGCAACATTTATACAGAATGGTATGAAATATAAGTTAGAACAAATAAATTTAAATTTCGAGTCAATTAGAAGTAAGATATGGACTGAAAGAGGTTGTATAGATATAATAAATTATTATAATCCATGTGAAAAACTGAGTCAAAGTATTTTACACACAGAAAAAAAATGGTGCTTCAGTGGTTCTTTAGCAGTTCTTTGGTGTGATTGTGGTGCTATATAGCACCGTTAGTGTATAAAGAACCGGTCAAGCCCCTGTCTGGTTCTTCAGCGGTTCTTCAGTGGTTCTTTGGGGTCGTTAAGGTGCTTATATATTTTCAGATTGTGTGTTTATGTATTGAACCTACCCTGTAACTTCCTTAAACAAGGGGTAACAATCGCCACTCTAATTTACAGCCCGCAGATGTCACACTTACCCTGTAACTACATGGAACAAGAGTATATTTTCCCAGTAATTTTAAAAAGCTCACATATAGATACACCAAACTTATGATTTAATAGAACAGGTACCTGTTATGTTTTTAAGTAATTCCATTATAAATTATTTGTATATCTGTTTGCTACCCCGTTATTACCCAAACGTAACATATTGCTCCCTTATACTTACACGTAGGTACAATATAAATATGAAACATACACTGTAACTTCAGTTTACTTGCGCAGTTCTTTGCAGGTTGCATATCTGGTTGTTACCCCTGAATTACCAAAACGTAACATAGCCTATTTTCTCTTATACCTACACATACGTACTAAAAAGTACACTATAAATACAGAAACGTACACCGTAAATTCAGTATACTTATATAGTTCTTTGCATGTTGCATATCTGGTTTGTTACTCCCTTACTACCCAAATTTAATTACCTTATGCCTACGTGTACGTTCTTTATAGGTACACTATAATTGCAGAAACATACACCGTAAATTCAGTTTACTTACGTAGTTCTTTGCAGGTTGTAATCTAAAGCGTTACCGGAAATACTCATATATCATCTTCGCTTTGTATTATTTATGTAGTCAAATAATTCACTTAATTTAATATTTTGTTTTGTGATTTAAAACATTCTGTTTAAAAACTAAGTTGTAAGTTTATTTCACCTTATCACACCATTGTTTGAAATTAAATTGTACTCATATATATATATATATATATATATATATATATATATATATATATATATATATATATATTATATATATATTATTACCATATATATATATATAGCGCCAGTTTATAACAAAATTATGTCAATTGCACTTTTCATATAGACGTTTTGTAATATTATATACAGATAATAAACACCCACCATGAACAAGCACTTTGCCCTAAAACATGAGTTGGAACTGCCCGGAAATACATTTGACCAGAGCACGCCACGTAACCCCGTAACCCTACGCGCGCATTAGTGTGTGCGGGCCAGGTGCACGATATTAGTGCGCGAGCGTCGAGTTTCCCTCAGGAGAAAATTTCGTCGTTGGACCCAACAAAACCAGGAGAAATACTGCAGTGGGAGAAATAGGCACATATTTTTCGAGGTGAGTGCCACAGAAATTAATTGTTATTTGTCAGGGCAAATATTTCATTGTTGCTTGCAAACGTTGTAACGTTACCGCGTTTTGTGACGAAGCCAGGCCAAACACTAACCTTAACTTACTGAGGTAAAATCAACCTGCAAGTTATTTAAACGAATACTTTCCCATTGACGTTTTGCAGTAGTTCGTTTTTAACCAGAGATATGCTACTAAAAGGCATTTGGTCTAACCTTAACCGACTTGAGACAAACAAGATCGAGGGAGGGTTCAGTTAACGTAACGGAAATACGTTTACATTTTTTTTTTTGACAAATTCACAAATACTGATGATGAATTATCTGGATTAAAGATATTCAATGACCCTATGCTAGTTTTATTTGATCTATTTAACCCTTTCACACGTAAATGTAAAACGTTCAGAATGACCCCTCAGTGTTAATTGGCGACTGTTAGGCCGTACTACTTCAATATCTCCATGGTGGCGCTTGCACTGCTATCATGCGACACACCGCAGAGCTACAGCGGCTGTCTAAATGATGTTTTCTTTTTTATTCGAAATATTGTCAAACTTGTTAACTATGACATGAAATTTTCAGACTGGCCAAAATAGTAAGTACAACAGTGTGTTAATTGCCTCCTTTCATTGAGTTGACTATATTTTAATACATGTAATGCAACCACGGGGGGCGCAATCCAGTGTCTTCTTGTGCCAGTCCCAAGTCTGGATAAATGCAGAGGGTTGTGTCAGGAAGGGCATCCGACATAAAACTTTTGCCAAATCAATGATGCGAATTACGAATATAATTCCCATACCGGATCGGTCGTGGCCCGGGTTAACAACGACCGCCACTGGTGTTGTTGACCTACAGGGTGCTAGTGGAAATTGGGCTACTGTTGGTCGAAGAAGGAAAGGAGGAAGGCGTGTTCGAAAGCAGAGAGAGAAGAGGAAAGGCAAGAGTTTAGGAGTGATCGTAGGGACTTTGAATGTTGGGACCATGACAGGGAAGGGAAGAGAGTTAGTTGATATGATGCAGAGAAGGAAGGTGGATATACTGTGTGTCCAGGAGACCAGGTGGAAAGGTAGTAAGGCTAGAAGCTTAGGATCAGGGTTTAAATTGTTTTACCATGGGGTGGATAGGAAAAGAAATGGAGTAGGAGTGATTCTGAAAGAGGAGTTTGTAAGGAATGTTCTAGAGGTGAAGAGAGTATCAGATAGGGTGATGAGTCTGAAGCTGGAAATTGAAGGGATAATGTTCAATGTTGTTAGTGGCTATGCCCCACAGGTAGGATGTGAGTTAAAAGAGAAGGAGAAATTCTGGAGTGAGTTAGATGAAGTGATGCAGAGCATCCCCAGAGGTGAAAGAGTGGTGATTGGTGCAGACTTCAATGGACATGTTGGGGAAGGGAACAGAGGGGATGAAAATGTGATGGGCAGGTTTGGTCTTCAGGACAGGAATGTAGAAGGACAGATGGTGGTGGACTTTGCAAAGAGGATGGAAATGGCAGTAGTAAATACTTTCTTCCAGAAGAGGCAGGAACATAGGGTGACATATAAGAGTGGAGGCAGAAACACTCAGGTCGACTACATCTTGTGTCGACGTTGTAATCTGAAAGAGATCAGTGACTGCAAAGTGTTGGTAGGGGAGAGTGTAGCCAGACAACACAGAATGGTGGTGTGTAAAATAACCCTGGTGGTGAGGAAGGCGAAGAGGACAAAGGCAGAGCAGAGGACAAAGTGGTGGAAGCTTAGAAAGGAAGAATGTTGTGAAGTCTTTAGGAAGGAGTTGAGACAGGCTATGGGTGGTCAGGAGGGGCTTTCAGTTGACTGGACAACTACAGCCAATGTGATCAGGGAGACAGGTAGGACGGTACTTGGTGTATCATCAGGTAAGGGGAAAGTGGACAAGGAGACTTGGTGGTGGAATGAGGAAGTCCAGGAGTGTATACATGGAAAGAGGCTAGCTAAGAAGAAGTGGGACACTGAGAGGACTGAAGAGAGTAGACAGGAGTACAGGGAGATGCAGAGTAAGGTGAAGGTAGAGGTGGCAAAGGGCAAACAAAGAGCATATGAGGACTTGTATGCTAGGCTAGACAGTAAGGAGAGAGAGGTGGATCTGTACAGGTTGGCAAGGCAGAGAGATATTTTCAATTCAATTCAATTTTATTTGTATAGCGCTTTTAGCAATTTTCATTGCCGCAAAGCAGCTTTACATAGTCAAAAGACTTATTTAAGTTTGTATGAAATGTGAATTTGTATGAATCAAAATGGTCAGTTTGTCCCTGGTGAGCAAGCCGAGGGCGACAGTGGCAAGGAAAAACTCCCTGAGATGGTAATAGGAAGAAACCTTGAGAGGAACCAGACTCAACAGGGAACCCATCCTCATTTGGGTGAAACAGAAAGCAGTAAATGATCTGCATTTATACAGTGTGTAGGGTGGGAGGCAGTTCAGCTATAATAGCTGATGTTAATTGATGTTAATATGGAGTCCAGGTAGTTATTGAAGACCCAGGTAGACTTGTAAGAAGTTCCAGTCATGAACTATCGAACTGTCAAGTCCCCAGAGAAACAGTTGCCAACACCAGTCAAGGCCAGAACCATTTTCTAGGTAGAGAGAATCATTCCCAGACACCAGACGCATCCCAGAGAGACACACGGGGCATCCATGTGACGAGATCTTCAGCCAGAAGCGGGGCACCAGGATGGGTCAGACTGGTCCGGAGGGCAGAGGGAGTCTGGATCACTGGCAGCTCAGGAACGACATGTGTAGCTCGACAGAGAGAGAGAGAAAGAGTAAAAGGGGGAGATAGAGATGGGAAGGATCTGCAGCAGGTTAGAGTGATTAAAGATAGAGATGGAAATGTACTGACAGATGCCAGGAGGGTGATGGGAAGATGGAAGGAGTACTTTAAGGAGTTGATGAATGAGGAAAACGAAAGAGAACAAAGAGTAGAAGAGGTGACTGTTGTGGAACAGGAAGTAGCAAGTATTAGTAGAAGTGAGGTAAGAAGGGCGTGGAAGAGGATGAAGAGTGGAAAGGCTGTTGGTCCTGATGACATACCTGTGGAGGTATGGAAGTGCTTAGGAGAGGTGGCAGTAGAGTTTCTGACAAGTTTGTTTAACAAGATCTTGGAGAGTGAGAGGATTCCAGAGGAATGGAGGAGAAGTCTGTTGGTGCCAATTTTTAAGAACAAGGGAGATGTGCAAAACTGTGGCAATTATAGAGGTATAAAGCTAATGAGCCAGACAATGAAGCTGTGGGAAAGAGTAGTGGAAGCTAGGTTAAGGGCAGAGGTGAGCATTTGTGAGCAGCAATATGGTTTTATGCCTAGAAAGAGTACATTAGATGCAGTATTTGCTTTGAGGATGCTGGCGGAGAAGTACAGAGAAGGTAACAGGGAGTTGCATTGTGTCTTTTTAGATTTAGAGAAAGCGTATGACAGGGTGCCAAGAGAGGAGCTGTGGTATTGTATGAGAAGGTCTGGAGTGGCAGAGAAGTATGTTAGAGTAGTGCAGGACATGTATGAGAGCTGTAGGACAGTGGTAAGGTGTGCTGTAGGTGTGACAGAAGAGTTCAAGGTGGAGGTGGGTCTGCATCAAGGATCGGCTCTAAGCCCCTTTTTGTTTGCTCTGGTGATGGACAGGATGACAGATGAGGTAAGACAGGAGTCCCCATGGACTATGATGTTTGCAGATGACATTGTGCTCTGTAGCGAGAGCAGGGAACAGGTGGAGAAAAATTTGGAGAGGTGGAGGTATGCTCTGGAAAGCAGAGGAATGAAGGTTAGCCGCAGCAAGACGGAATACATGTGTGTAAATGAGAGGGACCCAGGAGGATCGGTGTGGCTACAGGGAGCAGAGGTAAAGAAGGTGCAGGATTTTAAGTACTTAGGGTCAACGGTCCAGAGCAACGGAGAGTGTTCAAAGGAGGTGAAGAGGCGGGTACAGGCAGGTTGGAATGGGTGGAGAAAAGTGTCAGGTGTGCTGTGCGATAAAAGAGTATCAGCGAGAATGAAAGGAAAGGTGTACAGGACAGTGGTGAGACCAGCGATGCTCTACGGCTTAGAGACAGTGGCACTGAAGAAAAGACAGGAGGCAGAGTTGGAGGTAGCAGAGCTGAAGATGTTGAGGTTCTCCTTGGGAGTGACAAGGATGGATAGGATCAAGAATGAGTTTATCAGAGGGACAACCCACGTTAGATGTTTTGGAGATAAAGTCAGAGAGGCCAGATTGAGGTGGTTTGGACATGTTCAGAGGAGAGATTGTGAATATATTGGTAGAAGGATGTTGAGGTTGGAACTGCCAGGCAGGAGGTCTAGAGGAAGACCAAAGAGGAGATTTATGGATGCAGTGAGTGAGGACATGAAGTTAGTTGGTGTGCGAGAAGAGGATGCAGAGGATAGGGTTAGATGGAGGCAAATGATTCGCTGTGGCGACCCCTGAAAGGGAACAGCCGAAAGACAAAGAAGAAGATATTTTAATACATGTCTGTTCTACTTTGCCTTTGCTTTTTGAAGTTGAGGTGAGCCATAAACACTTGATGAAAGTGTGTGAAGCATAATCTAATCAAAGCCCTACACTTATTGCACATTTTTTGGAAATTATGAAAATTATTTAATTGCAAATATTAGTTTGTTTGTTTTTTTTGTAATCAGAGTAAACATAAAATGGGTTATGACCAAAAAAATTGTGTTAGAGAGTTGCAGAAAGTGGGCAAAAGATACGGATGTTTCTAAAATAATTTCAGTGGTAGATCAACGCCTAACTGGACTTAAGCAAATGTTCTATTGTGTTCTTTTTTTTTTTTTTTTTTGGTAAATGTAGACATTTTTAAAATTCAGTTTTTTTTTTTGTCATGGTGTACTTAGTGTAGATTGAGGTAAAATGATTAGTATTTAACTTAAAATGTTTTCCTTTAATTATGAGAAGATGGTTAATGCTATTATGCCCTCTTCCTTAGGGCCATGCCCAGACCAGCCCTTCTGACATCCAAACACCTAAGATGCTGCTTAAGGGCTGCAGAGGGCTGCCAGTTGATTACAAATGAAAGCGAGGAAATCTCAATGGCACTGGGCCACCTGTTGTGCATATATTTTGCATTTGGAATCGAGTATCCTAAAGGACTAAAAAAGACATTGACCTTTTTGGAGTGTGTTGTTTTGAAATTGAAAGATGCAGCTAGACTTCCTGTCACTGTAAAAAGGGTGTACAACTCAGTCTGTGAGTAGATTAGGAGTCGATATTCTTTCTGCATCTTTTGGGTCTTCTAGTTCCACTTTCTCCTGTTTAAGAGATCCTGAAGGGCTTAGTGCACTGCAACAATTAAAGACACTGCTGGAATTTAGAATATACAACTACGTTTGCAGTTGGTTGTGTTTAAGAAGTTTTTTTCATTTCACTCACTACTCAGTCGAATTACAGGGCTACAGTAAGTGTTTGTAAACCTTGTTGCATTGCGAGTTCTACTCTAATGCATATGTGTGTGCGTGTATATTTTTATTTATTTATTTATTAATATATATTTCTTCCCTGACTTGTTAAATTATAAGGCTTTTAAAGTTTAAGATTATTTATGTATTATTTATGTTTTGATTGAATGATATGATATGATTGAATATAATTCATCTTTTAAATAAAAGTGTCGTTTATGAGCACATTTACTTATCTATGGTTGTATTTAAAATAATGAGCACTTTTAGATCAAACAGGTACCTGTAATGGTATATAGCACCATTTGACAACTGTGCCATAGCTTCAAGAGTGGGTGTCAAGTTCCCAAAAAGTGGAACATGGTACATCTGATGGTTCTACATAGAACCATTTGACAAAGGTGCCAACCTTTTAAAATAGGTGCTATATAGCACTAAAAGTGGTTCCCCTATGATTACGAGCCAAAGAACCACTTTTAGTGCTATATAGCACCATTTGTTTTTAGAGTGTAGAAAAGGTTGTGGGATCACAACAAAATAGCGTAATATGGTGTGGGGATTTTAACTTGCATAATTCACTATGGGGAAGCAAGAGTACTGATGCAAACGGCCTACTTATTGAAGAATTTATTGATGATAAATATCTAGTATGTACTAATAATGGAGAAGGAACGCGATATAATAATATACATAATACAGAAGCCGTTCTTGACCTAACATTTGTATCTAGTTTAATAGCAGGGATTAGCACTTGGGGTGTATTAAAAGATAATACTGTAGGGAGTGATCATTACCCGATAATGATTAAAGTTGGTACAGAAATATGTTTTGAAAAAGAGAATGGAATTCCTAGATGGAAACTAGAGAATGTAAATTGGGGAGCTTTTAAAGTAAGTTGTGAAAAAAGATTGGTGAATCTTCGAGAGGAGAATCAAAGGGATATAGATGTATTTAATAATAAATTAGTTAAGGAAATTATTAAGTCCTAAGAGTGTACCCTGGTGGAATAATGAATGCAAAGAAGCTAAAAAAGCAAGAAATAAAACATTTAGGAAACTCAAAAAACAACATTCTCTGGAGGCTTTGATTCTACTGTATATAAAAGGGCTCAAGCAAAAGTTAGGAAAACAATTAAAATACAAAAACGTACATTTTGGAGACAATATTGTTGTAGTATTGAAAGAGAAGTACAATTGTCAGATGTTTGGGGCATGATCAGAAGAATGGGGGGATCAGGAAAAATGATGAAATACCAGTGATAAGTAATAGAGATAAAACGGCTGTTAGCAATCAGGAAAAAGCAGAACTTTTAGTTCAAACATTTTTGAGTCCATAGCTCTGATAATCTTACAATAGAGGCCAGACAGAGTAGGATCAGAACCTTAATGGAATTCCCTAATATTTTACAAAAAGACGAGGTGTCAGAAAACCCCTTAGATTTGCCGCTTAACATGTTTGAGTTAAAAAGAGCCATAATTAGTGCTCGACAAACTACTCCAGGGAAGGATGGAGTATGTTATAAAATGTTGGCACACATGACGGAGAACACATTAGAAATAATCTTAATTTTGTTTAACCAAATTTGGGACACTGGACAACTGCCTTCAATCTGGAAACAAGCAATAATAATACCTATCCTTAAACCAGGGAAAGACCCATCAGATCCTTCTAGTTACAGACCAATTGCCCTGACTTCACATTTATGCAAAATCATGGAACGGATAATTACAGAAAGAATTACGTACTTCCTGGAAAGCAGATATCTTATATCTCCATATCAGAGTGAGTTTCATAAAGGTCGAAATACTATGGATTCTGTATTATGTCTTGAGTCAGATATAAGGAAAGCACAGACCAACAAAGAAGTAGTAATTGCAGTCTTCTTTGATGTGGAGAAGGCATATGATATGCTCTGGAAGGAAGGAATATTGATAAAATTAAAATCTTTGGGAATCAATGGTAGAACATATAATTGGGTTCTGGATTTTTTATTTAATAGGAAAATACAAGTTAGGGTAGGTGAAGAATACTCCAGAGTATATACTGCAGAGAATGGTACCCCACAAGGTAGTGTGTGTAGTCCATTATTATTCAATATAATGATTAATGATATATTCACTCAGGTCGAACAAAACGTAGGAAAATCTTTATACGCTGATGATGGGGCTTTGTGGATTAGAGACCGGAATATACCATATGTCAATAAGAAAATGCAAGCCGCAATTGATGAAGTGGAAAAGTGGACTAATAAATGGGGATTTAAATTATCTATTGCAAAAACACAGGTTATATGTTTCTCTAGGCGACACAAAATTTCACCTCTTTCCCTATATCTATATAGACAACAACTGGAGCAAGTAAAAGTTGTTAGGTTCCTTGGGGTTTGGTTTGATGAAAAAATGACATGGAAAGTGCATCTGAACAAAATTAAGGACAAGTGTAAAAAGGTCATCATTATGCTTCGGTGCCTATCAGGGCAAGAATGGGGTGCAAGTAGGACATCTCTACAAAGCATATATTGGGCACTTATGAGATCTGTTCTTGACTATGGGTGTATAGCTTACATGTCGGCAGCAGAATCAAACCTCAGGGAATTAGATGTATTGCAAGCTCAGGCCCTGAGAATATGCAGTGGGGCATTTAAATCATCCCCGGTGTCATCAATGCAAGTGGAAATGGGAGAAATGCCATTAAGAATCAGAAGGATAAAATTAATGATGGCATATTGGGTCAGTCTCCAAGGACAAAATGAAAAACATCCTGTCAAAAGTATATTAAAAGAGTGCTGGGAACACAATGAAACAAAATACACGAGTTTTGGGTGGATAGGTGATGCGAAAGCAAGAAACGAAGGACTACATCAATTGCAGTATAGTGATACAGTCCCACTCTCTCCCATTCCTCCCTGGTTTTTCCTTTGCCAGCAGTAGATCTTCAAATACAGCAGAAGCTAAATGACAATCCTAATAACATTCCAAAATGGTATATAGTGCAGAAGTATTTTGAGGAGCATTTCCCACAGTCACTGGTTGTATTTACAGATGGATTCAAAGATCCTGAAACAGGATGTGCAGGCGCAGCAGTGTATGTACCAATGTGTGAGGGCTATGTTAAGAAAAGAGTAACCAACCATCTCTCAATATACACTACAGAGTTACTGGCAATACTACTGGCCCTAAATTGGATAGAATAAATGGAAATACATAATAGTGTCATTGCATCTGACAGTTTTTCAGCACTTGAAAGTATAAAATCTGGTAGGTCATCAGCCAGGATGGATATTGTCTATAATATATTTTGCAAAATGTACGATCTGAAAGTTAAGGGCATATCTACACAATTCATTTGGGTTCCTGCTCATACTGGAGTGGAGGGAAATGAGAAGGTGGATATTCTGGCTAAACAATCCCTAAGAATAAAGGAAATAGATCTGTGTGTTCCGTTAAGTAAAGCCGAAGCGAAAGTATACATCAGAAAATATACACAATCCGTTTGGCAGACATATTGGGATGACCATGAAACAGGCAGACACTTACATAATATACAAAAATCCGTAGATGCCGGGAGAATAGGGAGTAGGAATCGAAGGGAAGAAAATAGTATTACACGCCTTAGAATTGGACACACTGGACTTAACAGCACATTATATAGAATTGGCAAGCACCCGACTGGGGAATGTAGACACTGTAATCAACAAGAAACAGTTGAACATGTTCTACTCCAATGTACCAAATATAACAAAGAGAGATATCGTCTTTTTCAGTCAATGAAAAAGGCGAATCAGCAGGACTTTTCTTTACCTGGTTCATTGGTGAAAACAGCTAATAAGACAAATGGCGGTAATGCACCATAAAGCTGGTTTGCCAACCGCCATAAAACACCAGAGGAAGAAGAAGAAGAAGAAACTGGGTCGAGCATTTTTGGTTTTACTACTGTCATTTGTGTGGGCATTTTTGGTTGGTTTTGTTCTTTGTTTAGTTTATAGTTTGATTTAAGTTGTGTTGACTTGGGCTCTCTTAGTGGCAATGTTTCTGTGTATGTTTTGTGTGTCTGTGTTTGTGGAGCTGATTCAGTCCTGTCCTAAATGTACACAAGTACTGTGGTTGTTGTCCTCCTGTGTTCTTGTGTGTTTAGCTAGAGTCAGGTAAGTAGTTAGGTGTGTGTTTGGCTAGGAGCGTGTTTAGCTAAAATCTAAATTGAGTTACCGTAACTAGCATGCTTCTAGCCATACCCCCTCTGTGTCTCTAGCTGTCCTGTGTTTCCTATCCCCCTAGTGTCCCAGTGCGATTAGCCTTAGAGTGCCGCCTTGCCTAGCCTTAGAGTGCCGCCCCTCCTAGCTTTAGAGTGCTGCCCCTCCTAGCTTTGGAGTGCCGCCGAGCTTGTTAGTGCCGCCTCGCCTAGCCTGGGAGGGCCGCCTCGCCTAGCCACTGGGTATCCTTCGTCTGTGTTTCTGTGCCCCCATTCCCTAGTGTGTGTTAAGCTATTAGGTAAGTGTAGCTTAGTGCATGTTGGGGCTAAAGACATGCTTAGCTAGGTGTATGTGTAGCTGACTGCCATGGTTAAGCACAGCTTAACCATGTTTAGCTAAAAGCCATGCCTAGCTGTCTTTAGCCCTAGTCCCGTCCCTCTCCGGTGTCTAGTCATTACGTGTCGCCCTCTAGTGTCTCCTGTCGCCCTCTAGTGTCTCCTGTCGCCCTCTAGTGTCTCCTGTCGCCCTCTAGTGTCCAGTTTCAGCTCAACGCATAGTTTGTATGTCCTGTTATGTGTCCCTCTGCCTGTGTCTCGCCACAGGACGTGTTATTTATCCGTCCTGCCAGAGAGCCCCTGTTAGCACCAGCTATTAAGTATTGTTTGAGTTTGTTTCTTCTTTTGTTTGAGTCTTTACGTATACTTTTCTTCATTAAAAGACTCTTTTTTTTTATTAAACAACCCCTCTGCTTCTATGCCTGCTTTCTCTGCCCACGGCGATCACCACCTGCCACTACACCCAGTTCGTGACAACTACAGTTATTAACAACCTGTATATACGGCCCATCTATTGTAAATTTATAAGTATAGTTACCAGCAATCTGTATAATATCCTTCTGTAGTAGTTACCCATAGTTTCTCCCTGCACATATCCCTCTTAAGTGTACCAAGACTTTATACCTTTATCCTGCACTTTCTGCTAATTGCACTTCTGGTTAGACCTAAACTGCATTTCGTTGCCTTGTACATGTGTAATGACAAAGTTGAATCTAATCTAATATTTGTCCTTATCAGGCAATGTCAAAGTCAACGTTATTGTCAATTCTGCTACATGTACAGTGCATACATATAGAGAATTGAAATTACATTTCTCTCAACCCTTGTTACAAATAACACTGAAAAAACTTAAATAAACCTAAAAAAAACCCTTAAATAACACTGGATAACTTGGAGAACACCAGTGGCAAGATAATTGAGTTACTGTTCTGCAAAAAGGGACAGTTTACAACACAGAAGGCTGATATGGTGAAAAACGGAACAGTGCAATAAGAATAGTGCAAGTGTGCTTATTTTAGTTGAGTAAAGTGACATTTTAAAGAGCAATATAAAACAGTATAAACAAGAATGTTTTTAGTTTTTATGCAGTTTTTGTCACGAACCTTCCTCTGATGTCTGCGTAAGTGTAGCATAATGTGCAGGAGGCGAGCTGGCGGTTTAGTAATATGCTTTTATTTAAGCACATAAAATAAACACAACATAGAACTTTACCAAAGGATAATACTATAAGGGCAACAAAAGCTAGACGCCTGACTGTGCTCCAGTCAGGCTCTTTATAATCAACTTAATTACCTTACCTCGGTTCAGGTGAACTCCCACGTCACCTGACCGAGGTGCAGTCTGGGACATGCGGTCCAACTTAAACATAATACCAACATAAAACAAACAAACCCAGGCGCTTTGGCGCCCTCTAGGGGTTACCGTTACAGTACCCCCCCCTAAAAAACGCTCCTCCGGAGCGTTACCGGAGGACCCGGACTCCCTCCCCAGCGGTCCCAGTCCGGACCTCCAACACCGAGGCGGTCGATCCCCTCTCGTGGGCTAGGCTTAAGAGCTGGGGCGACGCTCGGCGGCGGCTGAGGAGCTGGGGCGACGCTCGGCGGCGGCTGAGGAGCTGGAGCGACGCTCGGCGGCGGCTGAGGAGCTGGAGCGACGCTCGGCGGCGGCTGAGGAGCTGGAGCGACGCTCGGCGGCGGCTGAGGAGCTGGAGCGACGCTCGGCGGCGGCTGAGGAGCTGGAGCGACGCTCGGCGGCGGCTGAGGAGCTGGAGCGACGCTCGGCGGCGGCTGAGGAGCTGGAGCGACGCTCGCTGTGCTGGGCGGCAGCGGCGGAGCTGGAGCGACGCTCGCTGAGCTGGGCGGCGGCGGCGGAGCTGGAGCGACGCTCGCTGAGCTGGGCGGCGGCGGCGGCGGAGCTGGAGCTGGAGCTGGAGCGGCGGCGGAGCTGGAGCGACGCTCGCTGAGCTGGGCGGCGGCGGCGGCGGAGCTGGAGCGACGCTCGCTGAGCTGGGCGGCGGCGGCGGCGGAGCTGGAGCGACGCTCGCTGAGCTGGGCGGCGGCGGCGGCGGAGCTGGAGCGACGCTCACTGTGCTGGGCGTCGGAGCTGGAGCGACGTCCTCAAAGCCGGGAGGCGGAGGAAGCAGCAGGCCGGCCTGGAAGTCTGGCTGAGGAGCCGGAGCGTCGATCGCTGTCTCCATCGGCGGCTGCTGAGCTGGCGCGATGTCCTCAAAGCCGGGAGGCGGAGGAAGCAGCAGGCCGTCCTCGCAGCCCGGCTGAAGCGCTGGCTCGCTGTTCATGCAGCTTGGAGGCGGCAGATCGGCAGCGCCGCTCACGACGCTTGGCGGCTGTGGAGCGGGAGCGACGTTTCCCCTGTCTGGCAGAGGCGGCAGCTGAGGAGTAGACGTGTCTGGCAGCCGCGGCACGTAGACCTCCGCGTTGACTACAGTCGGGAGCGGGAGGAGGAGCGCGTCGTCCAGATTAGAGAGAGGGAGAGTGACCGGAGCTACATCGCAGTTCTCTCGAACCTGGACGAGCAGCCTTTGGAGTAGTGCCACCTGCTCCCGCAGGTCGGAAATGCGCTCTCTGTTCCGCTGTGCCAACAACGTGTAGTCCTCCTCCGTAAAGTCCTCGTCACCGTTCTGCCAGGCCTCCTCGGCCCGTGCCTCTTGGCTGGTGGTTGGGACCGTGTATCTTCCCTCTGCCTCACCCTTGAACGGCGTCCGCCGAATGGCGAGCCTGCAGCCTTCCCAGCTGCGCCGTGCTCTTCTCTCTCGCTGCTCTTCGCTGTCTTCCTGCCAGTCCGCCGGTTCGATCAGCCTGCAGCCTTCCCAGCTCTGCAAGAGCTCTCTCTCTCCTTGCTCCTCGCTGTCCTCCAGCCATTCCGCCAGCTCGGTCGAGATGGTGATAGCGCCCCCCAAAAAAACGTCTGGGGGAGCGACCTCCGCTATGCCACTACGACGGTCTAGCTTTCTTTGTAGTTATCTAGTGTATGATTTAAGTCGGTGTTTGTTTTATGTGTTGCTTTAATAATAAAAGCCGATATTGAACCGCCAGCTCGCCTCCTGCAAATTATGCCACGACCGCACAAACGCAGACAGAAGAATCATGACAGTTTTAGTAAAACAACCGTCAGTTTAAAACATTCTGAATGACTAATTCTGTAACTTTTTTTGGTCTTGTTCAACCAATACAAAGTTAATAATATTCCAAAAATATTAAAATTACATTAAATTTTATGAACAGTTTGTGGTACTATATTCTTTAAATAATTGTAATTTGATTTTGATTATGGGTTTAATACAGTTAAGGCTAGAAGGAATACAGCTCGAGCTCTACTGAGCGTGCCCACATCAATCTAAGGTTTTTTTTTTCTCTCACTGTACAACAACAAAACTTTTTGTATTACAGAAAGGATTGGGTTTAGACGTGGAAAATGATCCAATAGGTATAACAATTCATTTTATTGTTATTTTCCGGCTGGAGCTATATATCACTTTTAGCCACGACCATGACTCAAACGCGCGAGGATGACGTCAGTAACCCGTGGCAACGCAGTAGAATGTTTAGAAAGGAATATTTGTAATATTGATATTTTACAGAAAAAGAATGGAATTTTAATATGAAGGATTATGTTGGCTGCATTACTAAAACGCATTAGAAAGAACAATAGCGTTTAATATTAGCCTGTTATGATTCCGATAGAGGTCGTAACATAGCCTTTAAATAGGCAACTTGTGCAACCAATCATGAAGAGCTTTCGGCACGCCCCCTACCTTTCGGCACGCCCATTACTCCGAGCTGCTGCTACCCCTGTCTCGTTCTCCCAAACACAAGCTGCCTTCTTCATGCCATCTAACTACATGGTAGCTTAGCACCCCCTAATGGTAAAGGAAGAGTGTGAAACCTGAATGTAAGATAAACAGGTGTTACAATACCTTGTCACTTGCAGCACTGAATCCACTCTGAGACAGCTCTTTACCAAACAACATGCCCCGAGTTCCTGAACACACAAACCACATTATTCATTAGTAAAATTAATTTATCCATTTTACACATATTTTCATATTTTTTTATACCTTTTATATTTTATTATTATTATATTACTTATATTAAGGCATAAGCTTTAAAACAAGCTTTTACAAGATTTGCACAAGGTTACAAATAAACTTTCTACAAAATATAAATTTTAAATAAGTTACAATAACATACAATTTTCAATATAAATAATTATACAGTTCCCTGAGCCATGTGTTACTGCTTGTAATAACCTAAAGGTCATTATGTACCCAAATCATTGCAATCAAAATCTCTTGGTGTGATGGTTTATCAATGTAAAATAAACATTCTGTAGTGGGTTAAACTTGCCCAGTTTAATACAATGGTCTGTTGAAATAAAAACATTCTCAATATAATGAATACGGCCTTCATGAGAGACAGTTTCATTACGGTGCTGGACGGATTTTGCAAATGCACTTGACAATACTGTTCTTGCAAGAACTATTACAGAAAGGCTGACCTCTGTGTCTTATAATAACAACTAACTCTTGTTTTTCTTGTTGTTACATAATTACCTAATTTCATATGTTATTTTATAGTTTTGAAATCCCCAGTATTGTTGTAGAATGTAAAAAATAAATCACTAAACAAAAACAAAGAAATTTGCAGGTGACCCCAAACTTTTCAACGGTAGTGTATATCCTTTTTAACATTTTTAAATGTAAAGGACTACACAAAAAAGCATTTAGCTTGTATATTCATAGTTACTATAAATTCCTGTGTTGTCTTTGTTACTTGTTTATTTAAGATGTTATAAACATTGCTTCCTTCCTATTTTAGAGTTTATTTTGAAAACTTTCTTTTTATTTTAGAGTTTATAATTAAAAACTGATGGATGAGACATATTCAGCCCTTTTTTCATTTATAGTTTTCTGTTTAATTAATAAATGCTTCTTACATATTTATATTAAGCTTTAAGTTAATTATTTAAACCCTGTTTCATATTTTCCTTTACTCAGTATAGCAACTTAATGTCAGCAAAACAAAAGAAATAAATGTGGATTTCAGGAAGAACCACAAGCCGCATCCTCATTAGCAGCCTCTCAGTCTGGTACGGGAACTCCACTGCTGCTGACCACATGCTGCAATTTGCATTTGCACTTTACATTACATACATTTATTGCACTAAAAACACTATACTGCACATATTGTGCACATCTGGGGTCTGAAGAACGAAATTTTAATCCGATGTGTAAATTCTGTTTGCATGGTCATATTTACAAAGTTCACTTTGATATAATTAGCTATTTGAAAAAAAAAATGCTTCTGCTCAGATTGTTTAATTATTAGACCAGCCCAACCCCTCTCTCTTTTACACACAGGGTTTTCATTACCCTCCATGCCAAAGATCTTATTTTGTAAATTATCCAAAAGTCCATTAAGTCCAGCGTAGTTGTTAATCATGATGGTGTTCTTCTCTTTCGGCTCTGAGGCAAACTTTTCCAGCTTCTCTAATTTGACTTGATGCCCCACCTAATGATGAGAAACAACTTCATTACAGCACTGGATTAGTGAGGGAGAGAAGAGACACTGAATGGACTGACAGACGATGAGAGATAAGTGTACAGATGGATGGATGGATGGATGGATGGATGGATGGATGGATGGAGGATAGAGAGGTGATGAGGTCTGTGTGCATTACTGACTCACCCCAATAACAAAGCGAGCGATGTTTTGTTCCTCACAGCGATGTATCACGTTATTGTCTAAATCAGCAGGAGCTCCATCTGTGATGATGACGAGGGCTTTTTTAGCTTCAGGATTCGCACCGGACTTATTATTATTAAACAGATGATCACTGGAAAATAAACACCAAAACTCTACTTCATTATCACTGAACACTCTACAGTCTGAAGGTCTGTAAACCACATTAAGGAGGTCAGGCTGGATTAGTTCATTAACATATGTAGTATATTTATATAAGTGCAATAATATTTCTAAGCCTTAGGGACATTATTTAGATAGATTTCAGATTTCCAGGTGTTACTATTACAACAAACTGCTATGAAAAAAGTTTGGTTTATTTACCATATTTGTAAAAAAAAAAATCAAAACATATGTCTAAAAAGTAAAAATGCAACATATTACATAATATACTACTTAAAACATGCATGAAGCCTGACAGATTTTTCCTGGGAAAAAAAAATAAGTAGGTGTGTCAGTCTAAAAGATGATTAATCGGGGGCGCTATAGAGCCTATTATGGAGTAGGACGTGTTTTGTCGGGCTCTCGCTGAACAATAACATTTAATATGTTAAAATCCTTTTTTTAATTTCTAGTTTATTTCATTAATTGGTCAGTAATACGTAGTCATAACTTCATGACAAGTTTATTAGTTTTTTTCGGTGTCGGCTATGGCTGCGAGCTTAAGAAAATACAAATTCAGCGGATCATCAAGCACTAGGCCCAGCGCACCCTCGGCCCTCAGCCCCGTTAGTGAGCCGAGCTCAAGCCGCGCCACTACTTCATCCTCCTCAAAATTGGAAAAAATGGATGTCGAAGACCTCAAATCTCAAATTCTTATGTCCCTCAAGAGTGACATTATAACTGTTATTAAGGAAGAATTGAAAAGTGCACTGACCGAAGAACTGAACTCCATTAAGGGTGAGTTACAGACGCTCAAGGCCGAAATCACCAATTGCGTTGCGACAACCCGTGCAGAGATGGACCAGATTAAGGCTTCTGTGAGGGACATGGAGGGCGGACTGTCTACATGGTCGGATAAAATGGTCTCAATGCAAACTACTATAACGAGCCTGCAGGCAGAAATGACCGAACTGAAAGCCAGGTATGATGACATGGAAGGGAAAATGCGGAGATGTAATATTCGAATCTTAGGCGTTCCGGAAGAACCGGGGTCAAGCTCCACCGCGTCTGTCTCTAAATTACTGCAGATGGACAAGGACCTCCTTATTGACCATTCGTATAGAAGTTCTGGGCCCAAGAAGCAAGGAGGGAAACCGCGCACCATTGTGGCCAAATTACACTACCATCAGGACTGTATGGAGGTACTGCGCCATGCCCGGTCCCGAGGTCCACTTCACTTTAACGGGGAGCAAATAGCTATATTTCCCGATTACACTCCGAGTGTGGCCAAGGCTCGTGCGGCATTTACCGAGGTTAGAAAACTCTTACGAGGACAGGACGGTGTGCGCTTCGGCATTCTGTATCCTGTACGACTCCGTATCACCTATAAGGGTGAGGACAAGATGTTCACTGATCCGGATAAAGCCATGCACTACGTTAAGCACAGTGTTATTACTTCTACAGAAGCCAGTCCTTAACTCCTGAAGGACGTTCATATTTCATATTGGCACATGGACGTAAACACGGTACTGACCGGGGTAAACTATAGTGGTTTATCACAAGTTAGTGTAATTATGTTGAAGTTTCTGTTTTAGTTTCAGTACAAAGTTAATTGTAATTAACGCTTTATAATCATAATAAGGATGATGTTGACTAGTTAATGTTTAGACTTGTCCGTATATTTTATTGTTACAAGCCTATAAGATGGTTTAGTGAGAGCCTGATTTTGGCTTAGTAGGATCCAGATACGCACAGTGTGTGGATTTGTTGGTGTGGGTTGGGTTAATCACCTGGGTTTAATGGGTGATTGGGTTAGGGTTCAGGCCAGTCAGCAGTACTTTTTAAAAAAAATCTCTTTCTCTTTTTTTTCTTTCTTTCTTTTTTCCTGGCTCTATTCTATTTTGTGTAAATCTGCAGCTTCACTATTGCACTATTAACTTTTCATGACAAAAACAGGTGTTTCTTTTAGACAGACTAATGGTTGTTTGATTAATTTTGTTAGTTGGAATGTTAAATCCCTTAACCATCCTGTAAAGAGGAAAAAAGTCCTCACTCATTTGCAACACCACAAAGCTGATATTACTTTTCTTCAGGAGACCCATTTACGCACATGTGACCAATCTAAATTAAGGGAGGTGTGGATCGGACAAGTATATCACTCCAACTTCCGCTCAAAGGCCAGGGGGGCTGCTATCCTGATTAATAAAAACTTACCATTTGTAGCAACTACTGTAGATGCAGACACTGCTGGCCGCTATATTATTGTAGTTGGGCAAGTATACGGGCTCCCACTTATTCTAGCCAATGTGTATGCACCCAATTGGGATGATGAAGGTTTTTTTGTTAACTTTCTGTCTCGGATCCCTAATATGACAACCCACCACCTTATCATAGGAGGTGATATAAACTGCGTTCTTTCCACTGTGTTAGATCACAGTTCCCCTAAAAAAAACTCGCCCAAATCCAAATCAGCAAAAGTTATACAAAGTTTCCTGGAGGCTTATGGATTGGCAGATGTTTGGCGTATTCGAAATCCTACTAGAAGAAAATACTCATTTTATTCTCCAGTACATTATACTTTTTCACGCATAGATTATTTTCTTGTAGATAAAAGGCTTCTGCCTCTTGTAACAGATTCGGATTATAAAGCCATAGTGATCTCAGACCACTCTCCACTGACTCTGTCAATCCATATCCCCAGTGCAGGGCCTAACTATCGTCCTTGGAGATTTAACTCCTCACTTCTGTCAGATGAGAAGTTTCTGAGCTTTATGAGTTCAGAGATAGAGTTTTTTTTAAATGTCAATCAAACTCCAGGTATGTCATCTTCTACAGTTTGGGAATCCTTAAAGGCATATCTAAGGGGGCAGATTATTTCTTTTTGTGCAAAACAAAATAAGAAGACCAGGGAACAATTTACAAAATTAGCAGATAAGATAAAGAAATTGGATTCAATATGCAGTGTGTCACCTACACCAACCATACTTAAACAACGCTTATTATTACAAGCGGAATATAATTTAATTTCGACGAAACAAGCAGAATATCTGGTTTTAAAATCACGCTCCTCATTTTATGAGCACGGGGAAAAAACGGGTAGACTGTTGGCCAATCTGTTGCGGCAGCGCTTGGCTAAACAAGCTATACCTGAAATAGAAAAATGATATCATGGTATCAAGTGTACTGATAATTTAACTATCAATAGCTGTTTCCTACACTATTATAAATCACTATATACTGCTCCTTCAGCTGTTGACACCTCGACATTAGAGGCCTTTTTTTAAAATTGAAGTAATCCTACAATTAGTGCAGATACAGAATTACAATTAGATGAGTCTATATCTGATACAGAAATAGCCCTAGCAATCCAAAGTATGCAATCTGGTAAATCACCTGGACCAGACGGATATCCTTCAGAATTTTTCAAACCTTTTCCAATCAGCTCTCTCCTCCGTTGGCGTCAGTTTCCCGGGAAAGCTTTTCTTCTGGTTCATTACCTCCAACTATGCGGCAAGCAGTTATATCCTTAATTTTAAAGAAAGAAAAGAATCCTTTTGACTGTAGTTCATATCGTCCAATTTCACTGTTGAATACAGATACGAAAATCTTAGCAAAAGTTTTGGCCCGCCGTCTGGAGAAAGTTATGCATTGTGTTATTTCACCTGATCAAACAGGCTTTATAAAAAACAGATATTCTTTTTTTAATATTAGGCGCCTGTTCAATGTTATCTATAACCCATCTCTATCTGACACTTTGGAAACAATTATTTCCCTCGACGCGAAAAAAGCATTTGATTGAGTGAATTGGGATTTTCTTTTTTACACTCTTGGTAAATTTTGTTTCGGCCCAAAATTTATATCATGGATAAAAGTGCTATACTCATCCCCACTGGCTGCCGTTCGGACAAATAACAACTTATCCCCTTTCTTTGAGCTTCAGCGTGGTACTAGACAGGGGTGTCCTTTGTCACCTCTTCTCTTTGCTGTGGCTATTGAACCATTGGCTATCGCATTAAGGGAAAATGCCAATATTAAAGGTATCTCTCGTGGGGGAGTGGAACACAAAGTTTCCCTGTATGCTGACGATATGCTGCTTTTCATATCCGATCCTCCCCATAGCCTACCAAAACTCGTGGATTTACTGAAAGACTTTGGTGAAATATCTGGCTACAAGGTTAATCTACAAAAAAGTGAAATGATGCCAATTAAAAACAGTATAGCACAGTTTCCTGATTCAACCCCCTTTAAGATTAGTCCCAGAAAAATCAAATATCTAGGAGTTTGGGTAACACACAACCATACAGATCTATACAAGGCGAATTATCAGGTTCTACTTTCCAAAACAAAATTAGACCTTGAAAGATGGGACTTGCTACCTCTCTCTTTGGGCGGAAGAATAAACACAATTAAAATGAATCTGTTTCCAAAATTCCTGTACCTATTTCAGTGTCTTCCAATCTTTTTAACAAAATCTTTTTTCAATAACTTAAGTAGTCAGATTTCTACTTTTATCTGGAATAAAAAACAACCACGTATTAAACAAAGTATCCTACATAGGCCTCGTGAATCGGGAGGAATGGCACTTCCAAACTTTCTTTATTATTACTGGGCTGCTAATGTAAGGGCAATGTTATTCTGGGCGCAGTATGCAGTCAACCCTCCCGTCTGGGTAGCTATAGAGGAAGCATCCATGGGATCAATATCTCTCTCATCATTATTATGTGCTAAATTACCACAAAAACAACCCACATCTTCTCTTACCTCAAACCCACTAGTTATACACTCAGTTAAAATTTGGAATCAGTTTCGGCGTCATTTTTAGCTTACTGATCTATCCTTGATAGCACCATTAAATGGACATTGTATGTTTGCTTCGTCTTACACGGATAATGCTTTTGGGGTTTGGTTTAGGTGTGGTATTGTGTCATTATACGATCTTTACATTGACAATATCTTTGGCTCATTTGAACAACTTGTACAAAAGTTTAACATTCCCAGGACACATTTTTATAGATATCTACAGCTGAGGAATTTCATTTCCTGTAACTCTGACTCCCTTCCTTTGTCTCCTTCTCCATCCCTTTTAGATTCTGTTTATAGCTGTAAACCAGATGCCAAACAGGTGATTAGTGCTGTATACAAGTTATTAAACACAAATAACTCAGCCACATTAGATACACTTAAAAGCAAATGGGAAAATTATATAAAAGAACAAATTTCAGATAAACTGTGGCAAAAGATAATACATAGAATTTACTCATCATCAGTTTGCCTCAAACATACAGTCATTCAGTTTAAAATTGTTCACCGGCTTCACTGGTCCAAGGTAAAACTGGCAAGGATTAGAGAGGACTTTGATCCCACATGTGACCGATGTAAGCAGGAACCAGCTACGCTACTACATATGTTCTGGACATGCCCAAAGCTATACAATTTTTGAGTTTTAATTATAGTTTTATTTTTGATACCTTGTCAAAAGTATGCCAAATACCATTAAAACCATCCCCATTTATTGCACTTTTTGGTGTTGACTCAAGTGGTGTCCGCTTGAATGACGCCAAGGCCAATATGATTGCCTTTAGCTCCTTTCTCGCTAGGAGACTGATCCTGTTTAGGTGGAAGGAGTCGTCGCCACCAGTGGGTACTCACTGGATTAAAGAGGTCTTGTATTTTCTTCATCTAGAAAAGATTCGCTATTCTATAAAGGGATCCACTCAGAAATTTTATGATACCTGGCAACCATTTATAAGCCATTTTGAAAATATAGATGCAAATCATTTAGATCTGTAATAAAATATTGCTTTTTTTTAAAAAGATGATTAATCAAATTTCACATTACATTTCTTAGATAACTAAAACTGCAATTGTACTCGAGGTCACTAAGGCTAATTTATATGGCTCAAATTGTGCACTGACACTGGAGACTCCTTCCTGTAATGTTACATCTTTACCTTTAACTGTTATAGTGTTGACACTGGAGACTCCTTCCTCTAACATTAATGTTGACTTAAAGTAAAAGCTTTACAATATCATTAATTATAGAATTTTCTTTTGTGTTCCTGAACACACTGTACATTTTATATTCCTGAGAACCTGGATTTTTTGTAGCTGATACTAGAAATTTAGTGGAGGTGGATGTTACATAGCGGGTGGGTTTGCGCATGCATTGTTCTGTGCATACTTTAGACCAGAGGTTCTCAACCTTTTGGAAGTAAAGCCCCCCAAACCTCCCCTATCATGTGCCTCCCAGGTACCGCGCAAGGTCGGACTTAACATTTACAAGAAATGTCTTCACTTCGGAACGTAATCCGTAGAGGTGATTTAAAACGCGACCTTTGGAGAGCCAGCAAACCTCAGTATGAAAAAGGAGCTGCTCATGTTCGGCTCCCATTTCCTGACACAGCAAGGAAAACAAGCGTGCATTTAATCGGCGTGCATTAATGAAATTGACAATTTGCACTGCCTGCTTTAAAACTCTCAAGACACTCAGGCATTTTCTTTGATGTGAGAGGTTCGCAATAAATCATACAGTGGGTCCACTTGCCTAATGGAGCTAAATTTTGGAGACGAGTGACACGGCTGCTAACCCTCCCAGTCATTGAGCGGGCCCCGTCCGTGCAAATACTTGCAAAATGTTCGGCCCACTTGAACTTTTCCACATTTTGTCACATTACAGCCACAAACATGAATCAATTTCATTGGAATTCCACGTGAAAGACCAATACAAAGTGATGTACACTTGAGAAGTGGAACGAAATTCATACATGATTCCAAAAATTTTTTACAAATAAATAACTGAAAAGTGGGGTGTGTGTATCAGAAAACGTGGGTGAGTCACAGATGTTGTCAGATTAATGGGCAAAAACTATATAATAAACCTATATAAGCTCCATAGCCTTTATAAGACTTTTATTTAAGTGCACGCACAATGACGAGAAAACGTTATGATGTTGTAAAATAATAAAAGCAAACAGGGATACAGCGCTATTCTGTATCGGTTTCTGTGAACTTGAGCGCGTCAGAAAATAAACCGAAACTCCGTGTATACTCGCCTCACAGACGTGAAAAATATATACTTACAGAAAGCAAAATGTCTGCTTTTATATAACTAATGGAGAAAATCAGCTTATGTAATTCGTATGAAACGTGGATTACTACAGCGCATCCACTCACAGCCGAAACGAAAAGACATCAACTTATCAATGAATTATTAAAATGGGCAGTCAGTTTCCTTGCTGTTTTCCCCGACTCATTCATAATCATTAGTTTAGTTCTGCCGGTGCGGTGTTTCTTATCCCCACCCCCCTTAAAACGGTGTATTTAGAGGCTCGCCCGCGAGAGGTTGTGCATGCGCGGTCCACTACACAGCTAAAACATATTTGTATATTATGACTGAGATAGGAAGGCGGCTCACATCGGCGTGCGTTTCACACAGCGCCGCAAAGACAGCACTTATTTAACACGTATAAATGTGTGTTTGTTGTGGGAAAGAGAAATCTCTTATGAATCGCTCATATCGCCGCGGGTTCACGCGAACATTTTACTTTCACTAAAAGATTTATTCACAACCACATTTCGGCCATTCACACACATGCATTGTGCTATGTTGTTGGTACACACTTTTACTTTTCCCCTTCTAATCTCCCCTTTGATCAAAATGCTCCCGATATGAGCCGACACGAGCAGCTTTGTTTTAGTCGGATTATTCATCTATCATAAAGAGGAGCGACATATACTTGCTTATTAAACACTGCATTGTTTTTTAAGTGAAAGTGCGCGCGATGTGAGCAGCTTTAATTATTAATAATTAAATAATTATTCAATACTGGACATAAACAGTTAAAATTAAGATGATTATTATTCTTTAGATTATTATTATCATGTTCTATTGCTGTTTGGGTTCAGCGTTAAATGATTATTTGAAACTGAAGCGCCTTGTGTAGATTCATTTTATCATACAAAGATCATTACGTTGTGCTCGGACCACTGACTCCAAAATTGACATTTTTACCGTTAAAAATAAACATGTTTTTACAAGCCCTTGAGCTGCTGTTTGTGCTGTTTTCTTTAATAATAACAATAGACAGATAGAAACAGAGAGTCTTTCTAAACAAAATTAATTGCAGCCGTTTTGCAAAATGTCCCTTTGCGCCACCTGGCGGTCATTTCACAAATTACTTTGAATTGCGACTGATTTATTTTGGCTGTTGCCGTTTGGCCGCAACAGAGTCATAGACATTCCGCTTGAGTAACCACTGTATATATACATACTTTTTTTTTTGTGAAGCTGCTTTGAGACAATGACCATTGTTAAAAGCGCTATATAAATAAAGTTGAATTGAATTGAATAGATACTCACAGGGTGAACTGGATGGCTCTGTGTGTGCATGTGAGCTGCTTCATGTGCCTTTCGTCATCAAGTCTCTTCTTCGCCGTGCCACTAACATAATCTTTAAAGGTGAAAACTGTCCTGAATTCGCTAGAAAACTGAACAGCAGCAAACTACACACACACACACACACACACACACACACACACACACACACACACACAACTATAACAATAATGTTTAACATATACTTTATTGTCAGAAGTATTCGCTCATCTGCCTTCACAGTACAGAGGAACCACAGATTCTAAAAAGCTGGGCAATTTTTTATTTTATAAATTTTGACTTGGAGTCTTCATTTACAAGTAATGAGTATTATGCATCACGCATGCACTTCTTGTTTTGATGCCGAGCGTCAAGTGATCACAACTAAGCCAACGGTTTTTCTCTCTCTTGCGCTGCGGAATTGTGGGTAATTGTCTCCCCTGCTGGGTCTTAGTGCGCGTCTCTTACTGGTATAATCAACATCTGTGCACGCGTGTACTGTTTACTGTAACACTGTGTGTGCGTGCAAAGCGCACGCGCGTGTGTGTGTATAAAATTCATCCTACACAGCAGCCGCCTTTTCCCCCTTGTCTGCAAGCTAGTGGGTGGGTGTGTGTGTGTGTGCGCGCGCACTTGTTTGAGTGAGATTTTCTATTGGTAAACTTGTGTGTGTGTGTGTGTGTGTGTGTGTGTGTGGCCTTCCCACATGGTTTAGGAGTGTGTTTATGGGAATTTTTAACCGTTTTTCCAGAAGCATATCTTTGATGTCAGACACAGAATTACGTTGGTCGAGAAGGCGTGGCTCACAGTCTCCGCCCCTGATTCATCCCAAAGGTGTTCTATTGTTTTATTGGGTTGTTTTTCCTGAGTTGGACTCCGCCCCTTACTTTCAGTGAAAGGAACTCTTATTGCTTCAGTATACTGTACCAAGACATTTTGGACAAGTTCATGCTTCCAACTTTGTGGGAAGAGTTTGGGGACGACCCCTTCCTGTTTCGGTATGACTGCGCTCCATGCACAAAGCAAGCTTCATATGCATGTGAAGGCAGACAAGCAAATACTTTTGGCAATATAGTGTGTATGATCTTATTTTCTCTGTTCTCACTTCTTGCACTAAGGCCTTGGGGGAGGGTCTGCTCATTGTCCTGTATGAGTACACTGACAGTAAATGTCTCTAACCTAATCTAATTTAATTTAATATAATATAATGTAGTCTTGCTTTTGCTTTTCCTCTGTGTATTGTTGCAGCGGCAGTGTGATGTTCCATTGGGTGTTATTGTGTTTATTCACCTCAATAGATGTGTTCTTCATTGTTGTCATGATGTTCCATATGAATTCTTTATTCTTATTGAAGTCAGATGTTTGCATGCTGCTGGAGCCGTCAAAAAGGAAAACCAGGTTCACTTTACTCTCCGTACACTCTGTGAGGAAACAACACAATAACACAATACACAGAGTGATCCGTTAGTTACAGCATGATACATTCCTCTTCCTCTTACTGGTTTCTGAAGGTTTCTCGTGCCTCTGTATTAATTCAAGCATCATTTGCTCATTTTTTAAATAATTGTTATTACTATTATTATTATTATTGTTATTATTATTGTTATTATTATTATTAATAACATAAATATGGTCACATGATACTTTTTTACAGTACTTACAGCTCAATGACATATTTAGTAAATACAGATTTAACAATCAGAGGTTAAATTATTATTGTATATAAATCTACATTATGGTGAAATAGCATCTTAAAGAAAAACTAAGAAAACTGAGAAAATCCAACTTTTCATTGAAATACATTTATTTACTGAGAATGCTTTGCTTTTACTTTAACAAAAACACCTGTGCCACAGTTATTAATACCCTCATTTAATAATACAGTGGAACCTCAGATTACGAGTAACGCGGTCTACGAGTGTTCCGCAAGACGAGCAAAGATTTTTAATAAATTTTCACTTGAAAAACGAGTTTACGAGTACCAAGTATCATGTATCACGCATGCGCTTCTTGTTGACACCGAGCGTCACGTGATTACATCTGAGCCAACAGTTTTTCTCTCTCTTGTGCTGCGGAATTGTAGGTAATCTTCTTCCCTGCTGGGTAAATACACACACACACTCATGCACACAAACACACATGCACACTCTCTGCCCTACACAGAAACTCTGCAAGCACTAAGACCCAGCAGGGAAGCCGATACAGACGGACACACATACCGACGCACACAGACTCTCTGCCTTAGACTCCACTCTGTCGCGATTCTTTTCAAAGGTAAAGAGCAGATTTATTTGTTGTTTTTTTACTTTACAGCAGTGATTCCAGTTAGTATGCGCTCAGGCGAGTGTGACTAACGATGTTCTTTGCTAATTTTTTTCGATAAAACAGTCTCTCTGTTAATGTGGTGTGTGTGTGTGTGTGTGTGCACACGCACATTACACACACACACACACACACACACAGCGCCTGCGTGCACAAACGGAAACACAGGATTTTTATTCATTTATTTTTTTAAAGGAAAAGTATAGGTTAATTTGTTTTATTTTTACTTTATATTTTATCTTTATATATTTATTTTTTGGGGCTTTGGAACGAATAATTTGAGTTTCCATTATTTTTTATGGGAAAATTTAATTTGGTTTGCGAGTGTTTTGGAATACCGCTGAGGGAACGAATTATGCTCGTAATCCAAGGTTCCACTGTACATTGATCTTGACCACTTCAGCTCTCTGGACCTGTCTGACAGATCCGGGTGCACTGCTTCTGGTTGATATTCTTATTTCACTGGTGGCCTTTGCCTCACTGCTGAGGATGAGCCCATGTGATCTGCTTGGGATACATACAAGTACTGTGTATGACTGTGTATGTGACAAATAAAATTTGAATTTTGGTTCCTGGGGATGGGTCCACTTAACCATGAATTCTTGATGCAGACAGCCTTTCTTTGATGGATTGTGACTGCAGTCACTTAATAGTTCAGGACTGAAATTTTTACAAACAGTTTTGGACAGAAATAAAAGTCCATTTTATATTAACTTAAACACATCTCCTGTTCTACTAAACTTTAAGCCTTATAGCGCACAGATATGTAAGGAACTGATTTATGCTCATACTATCCGTTATTACCCAGATGAGGATGCGTTCCCTGTTAAGTCTGGTTCCTCTCAAGGTTTCTTCCTATTACCATTTCAGGGAGTTTTTTCCTCAGCACCGTCACCCTCGACTTGTTTATCAGGAACAATCTGATCATTCTAATTTACACACATTTCAGTAATTTTCTTTGTGTAAAGCTGCTTTGTGACAATGACAGTTGTTAAAAGTGCTATAAAACTAAGATAGAATTTAACCAAATGTCTTAATTTCTAAATGTGTGTTTGTCTCTATGTTTAACAGCATTTATGTCTCAGTGTTTGACAGTTTAAACTACAGAGTCACTGATTTTCCCTGAACCTGATGGTGATAAGAATAAAGAGCACCTGTACCTTGGAAAGCAGGGGTGATGTTGGTGACCATCTTCAGACGGCCATTGAACTGGTAACAGATTCCATTCAGATATGAGTTTCCATCACACTCATGTGTGAAACTTGGACTGCAACTCTACATCATCAACAAAATGAAAATTAGAAATAGCACTTAAAACAGTTTGGTGGCTGTCTTTAAGAAGAGCACTGATTAAACACAATGATCTAATGAATCTCCCATAGAAAAACAAGTGAACAATATTTCTCAGTAACTCAAACAGGGTAAATATATCTGCAGTTTCTTGACTGTACTAATTATACCAGGACATTTCTGAATTGCACAGAATTAGTTTGATCGAGTTACACAGCCAGTAGAAGATCAACTGGTGAGCGTGTGTAGGAGAGATAAACCAATGTACCATATTTGCTTAGCAGATTATTCTTACATGTAGCTTACGGATCAACTTACTGCTGCCTATCAAGGGTCATGATGAATCACATTGTGGAGAAGGTTGTGATAGAACACTGTGTCACACAGTTGCCTGGAGAAACTTAATGCAAAAGTGAGTCCAGTGCCACTGTCCAGTGACTTTAAATACACTGATCCACCTAGCAGGGAAACACATGGTAGTGGTGTAACACCCACCAACATAACAGCCCACAAGTATAACAGACCAGAAACATGATACAAATCTACTTTAATGTAATAATGGCCCAAAATAATAATGGTTTCATGAATGTTATAGCGCTGAATATGTAATAGCTATTACATTTTCAGGAATTTTTCATGTTAGTGGGATTTTGGGATTACTTTTTCACTAAAAGCTGATTTGTATTACATTTGTGAAATAAGCTGTGAAGCTGTCTGCTCTCTCTCACAATATCTCGTTTTCTCTCCCATTACCACTCCTTAGGAACAAGGAGTTCTCTCCTACACACGCTCCAATATTACTACATATTACTACGTGATAACTCTTGGGCACGGACGCGAGTGGCAGCCCATTTAGTAGCTCTCCATGTGTCTCTCTGTTGAGTTCTATTGTAAGTTTTTCTGATCTGGAGCTAGGACTGTTAAATATTAGATCTCCCGCAACTAACGCAGTTATTGTTAATGAAACTATCACGGATCAGGAGTTTGATATATTATGTTTAACAGAAACCTGGATTAAACAGGACGAGTATGTAGCTCTAAATGAAGCTAGTCCTCCTGGATACAGCTACATACACCAGCCTCGGTTAACTGGTAGAGGGAGAGGCGTCGCAGTTATTCACAATGATAATCTGACTATTGTACAAAAACACGGACACAAATTTAATTCATTTGAAGTTCTCTATAGTAACATAACAAGTGTAGCTACAAATATTAAGTCAGCTCAGTCGATTCCACTAATTGTCATTTACAGACCTCCAGGGCCGTACTCGGAATTTCTTAGTGAATTTGCAGATTTCCTCTCAAACCTAGTCGTTTCTGTAGACAAAGCGTTAATTGCTGGAGATTCTTATATTCATTTTGAGAATCCAGAAGACCCTGTGCGTAGAGCATTTATGTCCATACTGGACTCAGTAGGAGTAAATCAGTGTGTAGTAGGACCCACTCATAAAGCAGGTCACACTTTAGATTTAATAATATTATTCAGATTAAGTATAAGAAATTTATTCACAATTCCACTATCTGAAGTTATCTCAGATCACTATCTTGTCTTAATTCAAGTGTGTCACAGTAATAATGTACGCACAGCGCCGCGCTACTGTATTAAACGTACATTCACATCAACTACCACACAGAGTTTTATCAGTAATCTTCCAGAGTTACCAACTTTAATTGGATTACCGTCTGACCCCACAGAACTCAATCAGGCGACGTTCCATTATACCTTAGATAATGTAGCTTCAGTTAAAAGCAAAATTATTAGAGTTAAGAAACTCGCTCCCTGGTATAAAGATCATACACGCTCATAAAACATAGAACGTAAATGGTGTCAAACTAAATTGTTAGTATTTCAAATAGCATGAAATCATCAGAAGGAGAGCATCCTGAACTATAGAAAAGCTCTTAGTGTAGCTAGATCAACGTATCTCTCCACTCTTATAAAAAATAACAAAAACAATCCTAGATTTTTATTTAATACCATAGCCAAATTAACCAGAAATAAGACTACTGCAGAAATCTCCACAAGAACATCATACAATAGTGAGGACTTCATGAACTTTTTAAAAAATCTAATTGTAAATATTAGGCATAAAATTGAGGCTTTGAAACCGAACAATGTAATTTATTCAGATGTTAAACTAGCCATGTCAGAAGCTAGAATACTTTACTCCCCTTAAAGAGAATGAACTAATTTCAAAAATTTTCTCATCTTTTCTGCAAATTCATCAACCTGTATATTAGATCCTGTACCGACACATTTTCTTAAACAGATACCAGTACCAGCAATAACAGAACCCCTGTTGAGAATAATTAATTTCTCATTCAGCATTGGGTATGTTCCAAAATCTTTTAAATTAGCAGTTATTAAACCAATAATTAAGAAACCTGACCTCGACCCCTGTCAGCTGTCCAGTTATATATCAAACCTCCCCTTTATCTCTAAGATTTTGGAAAAGATAGTAGCGGAGCAGCTATGCTCATATCTACATAGAAATGGCATACATGAACTGTATCAGTCAGGATTTAGGCCTCATCACAGTACAGAGACAGCACTCGTTAAAGTAGTAAATGACATTCTATTGGCCTCTGATCAGGGTTGTGTAACTATGCTTGTATTACTCGACCTCAGTGCAGCTTTTCACACCATTGATCATGCTATTCTTCTTCACAGATTAGAAAATGTAGTAGGAATTAAAGGTACAGCCCTCTCCTGGCTCAGATCCTATCTGACCCATCGTTATTAGTATGTAGACTTAAATGGTGATTATTCTGCATGTTCTCTAGTGGAGTTTGGCGTTCCGCAGGGTTCAGTTTTAGGTCCACTGCTTTTTTCCCTTTACATGCTTCCTCTGGGCAACATAATCTGTAAACATGGTATTAGTTTTCATTGTTATGCTGACGACACACAGTTATATGTCTCAGCAAAACCTGATGAGATAAACCAGCTTACTAAAGTTGAGCAATGTGTGCAGGGAGATAAGATATTGGATGCTAATTAACTTCCTTCTGCTTAATCCAGATAAGACAGAAGTTCTAGTCATAGGACCACATACAGCTAGGAGTAAAATTTTAGATCACACTGTAACTTTAGATGGCCTTTCTGTTCTATCGAGTGCAACAGTAAAAGACCTTGGTGTGATTATAGATTCCAGCCTTTCATTTGAAGCTCATGTAGATAATATTACCAGGATAGCATTTTTTTACCTTAGAAATATTGCCAAGATAAGAAATATATTGTCGCTAAACAATGCAGAAAAACTAGTTCATGCTTTTATCATGTCTAGGTTGGACTATTGTAATGCCTTACTGTCTGGTTGTTCAACTAGGTGCATAAACAAGCCTTAGCTAGTCCATAATGCAGCAGCGAGAGTCCTCACTAGAACCAGAAGATACGAGCACATCACCCCTATCTCATATTCACTTCATTGGCTCCCTGTGAAATTTCGCATTGATTTTAAAATACTACTCTTGACATATAAAGCATTAAATGGTCTCGCGCCGCAGTACCTGAGTGAACTGATCCGCCACGCCTACTTTGATCAAAGGATGCAAGCTGCTTATCAGTACCGCGTATTATAAAAACTACAGCAGGGGGCGGAGCTTTTTCTTACAAAGCCCCAAAGTTATGGAATAGTCTTCCAAATAGTGTTCGGGACTCAGACACAGTCTCAGTGTTTAAGTCCAGGCTAAAAACCTATTTATTTAGCCAAGCATTTTTATAAATAGATTAGCCTTAGGTAAAGGAGCAGATCTGGGGGACTCATGGACGTAGAGTATTATGGTGAACTGGTATGTTTGGATGCTGTCTTCCTCACTCTCATTGATCACTCAGGTTTGCTGACGGTGAGGTGATTGTTTGCTTTACATCTCAGTTCCCCCTCATGTTTGTGTTTCCTTCTGGCTCCTTCCTTTTAGTTATGATGTCATAGTTAGTCCTGCCGGAGTCTCTGCTTGCACTCTACAGTTAATATACATTCACATTATACATTGTGTGACTGTGATTAGACCTAACTGTTATCTCTCCTCTTCTGCTCTTTCTCTTCCCTCTCTCCCCCTCTTTCTCCTTCCCTTTCTTTCTTGGACATTTTGATTCATACACATTCAAATTCCATACAAACTTAAATAATTCTTTTGATTGTGTAAAGCTGCTTTGGGACACTGACAATTGTTAAAATTGAATTGAATTAAATTGAATTGAAGCCTTTGTTTATATTTTGGCATAAGTTGATGGGAACATGTTGTGATTTTCCAAACAAGAGGTGAGAGTGTTCTTTGTAGTAAGTCATCTTTTGCCATTTCTTGGCAATTAATTCCCAATAAAGGTAGAAAGGACAACATTTGATGATTAGTAGCTCCAGGTCGGGTGTGCAGGAGTGTGCGAGAGGTGCAAAACTCTTCCCAGTTGTGTTGGACTAATGGCACTTAGTTATTAACCTAGTTAACCCAGTGTAAGTATGTATCCAATGATGTAAACTTTAAAGCACTTTTTGTAAGTCGCTCTGGATAAGATGTAATTAAATAAATGTAAATGTATGAAACAGGCCACTATCTTGTATGGTCCAGGGCGCATTTTCAAATGGATCAGACAAATGCAAGGCATTTTGATAGTGAAAATTGATTGGTCGAGCCTAATGGTCCCGGCCTCTGAACAGCAATTCCAAATTGCTCCATTAAATTAAATTGCCATAAAAGCTCAGACATCAACTGCAGATAAACAAAAATGGAACCATTGGACATTATCCTGGAATTTGCCATGTCAATATGCCCATGTGATCTGCCCAACTTGTCAGCCTTAATCAATATAGGTAGCTCAACATGAAGTCTACCAAAGAATGAAACCTGATATAGAATCTTACTCGAACAAACTTTTCCAAAAAAAAAATTTCATGATGTTTTCTCCAGGACTTTAAGCAAAATTTTCGAGAATCCCCCATGACAACATTACACACATGTACATTGTGTAGAGTAATGTCTGGCTGTTATGGTCTTGCAGTCATCATTTGGATAAAGATAAACCTTTCACTGCATAAAATTTTACACATATTTATGTTTTTTTTTTTGTCAGACACACTGTTAAAATCTGTTTAATGATTAACTTACCATTTGAGCTAATAATCACTAGATTATCTATTTTAGCTATGATTGATATTAATCCTTATCTTAAAAAGATTTGTTTTATTGTCCCTTTATTGTTTTACATTCTTGTGTGTTAGAGACTTCCTCTATGAGATCAACTATTAACACTTGTTAAAAACCTAACCCTCTTTTACACCCACACACACACACACACACACACACACACACATGCACAGATACATGCACAGATACACACACAGGTACGCACAACACTCAAGCTATCCTCTAAATGATGATTGATGACAGATGATTGGCTGGTGCCAATGTTCCTAATGTAAAAGTGTGTAATAAATCTATAATGGTGTGGTATATGATATAGCTACTGTAACCCAACATCCATTGTTAAAAACACTTTCTAAATAAAACATCACTGAATTGTATTGAATAAATGTTAAAGTGATAAATTGTTAATGTGTTAAACTTTTAACCAGTTAAAATAATAAAGTAATAAACTCACAGTGAGTGTGGCTGATGGAGACTTGCTCATCGTCATTGACATCCCAAAGTACCTGATTGCCTTTAAGTCTAAAAAACAGCTTGGTTAGGAGTGTGTGTGTGTGTGTGTGTGTGTGTGTGTGTGTGTGTGTGTGTGCGTGTGAGCGTATATACCTGGCTGATACAAAGAGCTGCAGTTCCCTTTCTCCACTGTGCAATTAAATATCGCTCCAGAGCTGTTTGCACTTAATGGAGCACTTACGATTATCCTAGCAAACAACAAACATCATCATACAAACAAGATTTTCAGCAGATTATTACCTCATCCTGCATGTAGCAGACAGAAATATAAAAACCATGCTACTGTATGCCTACTTAAGACGTCATGTACAATGTAAATAAATAAAAGTAAATACTCACTGTTTCATCTGATCAGACTGATACTGCAGCACTCTGTATCCAAAAAACTCCTCTTTATTTCCAGACAATTGCTCTGGGTTTAACACGTCAATATTAAACCCATCAGAGAGTAAGACACCTGAGAGACAGACAGAGAGACACCTAAGAGACAGCCATCACCAACTAAAGGACGACATCACCTGCCTGTGACAGTGATGGCTCACTTCCAGATGCACTTAATAGCTTGGTTCAAAGTACAGAAAGACGTGACGGCACGGAAGACCATCCCTTTGAACAACCAGGTGCTATGTCTCATCACACAGCTGATGTGAGGAAAACTATGAGTCAACCAACGTAAAGTGGCTGGACCAGACAATATCCCTGGCAGAATGCTCAGAGAATGTGCTGAACAATGTTTTTACTGACATCTTTAACATCTCTCTGAGCAGCGCCGTCATTCCCACATACTTAAAGACCACCACCAAGTCTTCTGTGTCCTGTCTCAATGGCTACAATCCTGTTGCACTCACACAGATCAAGATCAAGACCCTGCCGCCCGACGGAAGCACCCCAGGGCTGTTCACTGTTCACAATACTAATTCACAAATGTGTGGCGACACATAGATCGAACCACATCAAGTTTGTTGATGACACGACTGTGGTGGGTCTGATCAGCTAGAACAACAAGTCGACATACAAAGAGGTAGTGCAGAGGCTAACGGACTGGTGTAAAGACAACAACCTGTCTCTCAACATTCCTTGGTGTCCACCTAAAGGAGAACCTCAGCTGGTCCCTCAACACCAGCTCCTTGCACAAGAAAGCTGATCAGACACACCCAGCACACACACTCTTCACCCCCCTGCCATCTGGAAAAAGGTACTGAAGCATTTGGGCTCTCATCCAGACTGTGTAACAGCTTCTACCAACAGCCATCCGTCTCCTTAACAAAAATGACTGAACTGATAAAACATACACACAGTTTCTCAGATAAACTCAACTACCTCAATAACATTGGGAATACAGTGATAAACACACAAACACAAAGACAACAACCATCTAACAGTTGTACATACCAACCTGATATTGCTCTTTTGCATAAAAACTCTATCTTCACTCCTACCTACAAGGAAATGTTGCACTTTCTCGCTCTTGTTTGTACATTTGCATGTGCACTTTTTGTTGTCTTTGTCTGTATAGGACTTATAATAGTTATATAGATAGTTTATAGTGTTAATCTGTCTTGTCTCAGCTAATTAGGCTTCTTAGCTATATAGTTAGTTTTGTTCATTTATGTTGTTAATTTATGTAGCACTTTGATCCTGGAGAATTCAATTAAGTTAAATTAAATTTTATTTGTATAGCGCTTTTAGCAATTGTCTTTGTTGCAAAGCAGCTTTACACAGTCAAAATAATTATTTAAGTTTGTATGAAATGTGAATTTGTATGAATCAAAATGGTCAGATTGTCCCTGGTGAGCAAGCCGAGGGCGACAGTGGCAAGGAAAAACTCCCTGAGATGGTAATAGGAAGAAACCTTGAGAGGAACCAGACTCAACAGGGAACCCATCCTTATTTGGGTGAAACAAAAAGCAGTAAATGATCTGCATTTATACAGTGTGTAGGGTGGGAGGCAGTTCAGTATAACAGTTTATGTTAATTGATTTAAATCAAAAAAGAGGGTGAGAGAGGGAAGAGTGAGAGGGGGAGAGAGAGAAAGAGAAGAAGAGGAGAGATGGCAGTTAGGTATGGTCACAGTTACACAATGTATAATGTGAATGTATATTAACTGTAGAGTGCAAGCAGAGACTCCGGCAGGACTAACTATGACATCATAACTAAAGGGGAGGAGCCAGAGGGAAACACAGACATGAGGGGGAACTGAGATGTAAAGCAAACAATCACCTCACCGTCAGCAAACCTGAGTGATCAATGAGAGTGAGGAAGACAGCATCCAAACATACCAGTTCACCATAATACTCTACGTCCATGAGTCCCCCAGATCTGCTCCTTTACCTAAGGCTAATCTATTTATAAAAATGCTTGGCTAAATAAATAGGTTTTTAGCCTGGACTTAAACACTGAGACTGTGTCTGAGTCCCGAACACTATTTGGAAGACTATTCCATAACTTTGAGGCTTTGTAAGAAAAAGGAACATGAATGGTTGAACTCACAAAAGCCTACTGACTTGACGTGCAGTCATTCAGACTGGGTTCCAAAAATCTAACCTTAAGCCAGTGGGATTTTCCACCAAACCCTTCCCGGTGGCTGGCCTCAGCCCCAGTCCATTTAAAATCACCCAGGGATGCACTCATCACTAGACTTTGTGACAGGATTTCCACAATCACATGGGGTACTCCCAGTTAAGCTATTCTCACAAAACCATTAAAACACAATGGCACTAATGATTTTAATATAAAATGTGTAATTAAAAAATATAAAAAGCGTCAGAATATAGACAAAACTGCTCTCTTGCACAATGTGTCATTCCAACATGAGAATTAATATTTTTTCTATTTTACTGCAAGTTCTCATTACTGCAGTGCATCCGGCTTTCTTTGAATATGCGTTATGTTGTAATTTAAATAAATTAACATAAAACATTTTAAATTTTTGCTGAATATTAATTTATTATAACAAAAATAGTAGTAAAACAGTGTGTCCATGCCTAATGTTTTCATCCTACACAACACTTTTAAGGACTGTTTAAACTTACATACAGAATGTAAATAAAGTTTGATTATGAGTGATGGAGCACATGGGGAAGTTATTTCAAGATGGCTACCAGGTCAGATCATCTCTTTATATCTCTCCAGTGAAATATTAAATATTCTGTTGTCAGAATGTTAACACGACTTTTTGATTCTTGTTACCCAAACAGGAAGTTTTCTCCATTTTGAAAATTATTAGATTTACATTTTTTTGCAAATGTATTTTATTTAGGTCTAATTATATGCACTGAGAAAAAAATAAAACTTTTGCAAAGTCCAGATTGATGAAGCAATTATACAGCAACCCAGAACTGTCCTTGTCTTCTGCATCCACAACACTTGCTCCCACTAGCTTCATATCCATATTTATTACATCCATATTCTTTGAAGGCAGCTCAATGTCCAACATTTTCCTACCAACATACTCACTGTCCCTCAAGTTCAAGTTCAAGTTCCTTTGTTTGCACCAAGGGTAACATTGATTTGCAGTCAAGAGTCCTCATTCACAACACATACAGTACAAAACAACCCACACATGGTAGAACAACAAACAAGTACCATTAAACTTTAAACATAAGTGCCCATCACAATTATTTAGTGTGCAAAGCTCCTTTAAATATCTATTTATACTTTATTTAACTGTCTAATCGCTGCTGGGATAAAACTATTTTTATATCGTTTAGTTCTTAGTTTTATATTGTTACACTTGGCACCAAAAACCTGTGACCGGAAGGAAGAAGACGAAACTCTGCATGCAAGGGATGAGTGATGTCACCTAAAATTGAATTTGTGATTAAAAAAATGATAAAATAAAAACTGATTCAAGAAACGCATGATAGAATAAAATCATCATAGATTTATCAATATGGAAATGATTTAACTTCCTCAGACAAAACAGACGCTGATGGCCCTTCTTGCACACTGCTTCACAATTCTTGTCAAAAGACAATTTGTCATCAATAATTGTGCCAAGGTATTTAGATGATTCCACACATTCAACACTCTGACTTTTAATGTAAGTAATCCCCTGTGTGTGAGACGCCTTTCTAAAATCGATTATCATATCTTTCGTCTTTGATATATTTAACTGATGACAGGATTTCTCACACCACCTGACAAATCTGCAAGTACTGGACCATGACCCGTTTCATTATTGTGAAGTTGACTGACAATGACTGAGTCATCTGCATATTTAATGATGGTTCTTTTTTCCCATCTACTCTGACACATATTTGTGTAGAGGATGAATAACAAGGGTGAAAGAACACATCCTTGTGGGGAGCCAGTTGAGAAGAAAACTTTGTCTGATAAACATCCATTCACTCTAACACTTTGTGTGCGATTAGTTAAAAAGTTAAGAATTCAGCCCACCAGATTATTGCTGAGATTAAACTGTTCCAGCAGCCTACTGACTAAAATGTGAGGTTGAATTGTATTAAAAGCAGTCGAAAAGTCAACAAATAAAAGTCTGACATGAGAACCATTTTTTTCCAAATGTTTAAGAATAAGATTAAGCAAAGTGACTGTGGCATCCTCCACTCCCCTATGAGGCCTATAGGCAAACTGTATGGGATCAAGTACATGCGCAGTATTTCTCAATATCTCAGACCTCACTAATTTTTCAAATGTTTTCATCATAATTGAAGTTAAATCTACAGGTCTGAAATCATTAAGAGTTTTAGGGGAGTTAGACTTAGGAACAGGGACTACCACAGCCTCCTTCCAAACTTTAGGTACCTGTTGTTCCTGCAAAGATTTATTAAAAATATATTTAAATATAGGAATTAATTCCTTTGCACAGATTTTAAGTGTGCGACCACATATATTATCTGGTCCTTTACTTTTATTCACTCTTACTGAGAGAAAGGCCTTCTGCACATCTCTTTGTTGTATAATAATGTGCTGTCCATCTGTAAGCTTACTATTCAATTCCTGAATTTCCTTATTAAAATCTAAAACATTAAAATGATTATAAAAATAATTGAGAGAGTTAGCTAACTCAAAATCAGTGTTTAAGCCAGCTAAATAAGTCGACTGGCTACTTTTTGGATCATGGAGACCTGTTATTTTAGCTGTCCCAGACTGAACCAAGCTTTTTAGTAGCCATCTTATTTTCCAGTTCAGTTTTATAATTTTGTTTAGCCTGGAGAATCTCTCTTTTTAGCTCTCTATTTGCGAGATACAAATCAGAAGTGGTTCCTTGTTTAAAACACCATTTCTTTTTTTGGTATGCAAGATTTAACATTTTTTGTTACCCAGGGCTTATTGTTCGGGGAAATTTTTAACTGCCTCCTTGGAATAATCATATCCCTACAAAAGGCCACATAGGAGCATACAACATCAACAATCATGTCAAAGTTATCCCCACTGGACTGTTTAAACATCTTCCAATCTGTGCAATCATAGCACTCCTGCAAACAAAGTGCAGATTCAGTTGTCCAATCCATTATGTCCTTTGTCTGTGCTTTTTGCCTTTTTAAAACAGTTTTATATGTAGGAATTAGATGAACACAGTTATGATCAGATGAGCCAAGGGGAGGTAATAGCAATGACTTATATGCGTCCTTTACGGACCCATAACAAAGGTCCAGACTCTTGTCCTACCTGGTCGGACAGGACACATATTGATAAAATTATTCAATGAAACATGATTAAAATCACCAAGCACGAGATTCGGTGCATCAGGTAAAAGTATCTGCAGTCTCTGCACTACATTAAAAACAGTGGCACACGCAGATGCTACATTTGCTTTCGGGTGAATATACACCACGGTAACAAAAAGCTGTACGCTCACATGTGTTACATGTTCCATCAGATACTTTCCGTACCGCATTTGGTAGATGGATATCTGGCATTGTCTCAACCCTTACACCCTTCAGTTGTAGTAACATGCTTCTGGTGTACTAAATTGTTCCTTGGTTAACAGCTTTATAATTATATCAAGCAATAAGTAGAATGGCACCCATAACAACGCAAAAGTAAAATCTCCACTGTAGATCAATTTTATAAAATTCAAAAATACAATTCCATAAAACAATTAAACAAAAAGGGAGCGGACACTAAGCGGACATTATTATTGTACCGCACCCGCACTTGTGTGCAAGAATTACAACTAATAATACAAAAATGTATTATATGTTAGCCTAAAACAATATAGTTTTATTTTGTTTATGTGCTTTAAATATACACTAAACAATTGAAACATGTTTCAAACTTTTGCAAAGTGAGTTGCGCGTGCGGCTTTTTGATCAAAAGCTGATAAACGCGTGCACAGATATGAGCAGATTTATCAAGAAAACTACAGACATGAAATGAAATAAACACAAAAATATGTACTACTTTATGAATAAAACGCGACAGCACGCAGAATCCCCGGGTTTTGAATGCGCTTCCTCTATTTATTAGTACTGTAGTAGTTCACAAAAAAATGCTGGGTTTCTGTAAACACATCGTTGGGTTGTTTATGCTGGGTCAAAATTCTGTGTTATTTCGGGTACTTTAATCACACTGCTGGGTTGCTTTTGCTATGAATACTAAAAGTGCTGCATAATTAAACTCAATGCAAAAAAAACGAAAAAAGAAACTTCTCCGTTTCCGCCCTTTTTTTCCGGTGTTTATGCAGTAAACCGATAGGTGAACACGATGATTTAAGAATTTAATTAAACACATATATATATATATATATATATATATATATATATATATATATATATATAAGTGCCATTTCAATTCAAATCCAACATTTTAATGGTCAGTGATTGGTGCATGGGAATCAACTCGTGTATAAACCCGCAGCTCGCACTTAACAAAAGGCAGTGTTTTGATCAAAAGGATGATAAACGCATGCAATTTATCTATAAAAATGCAGACAGATAAACAACAAACACAAATATATAGGCTACTCGATAGATAAACGCTGGCTTTTGCAACAAGCCAGCGCGCTCCGATGTGAGCCGATTTATTTAAGTCATAATTAGAGAATATATATAGAGATAAATAACATAGAGAAAGCATAATACGACTGTCCATACAGTAAATAAAAAGAAAAGTATTAAATCCAACTATTAAGTCTGATTTATTAACCATTTTTATTTATTTATTTATTTATTTTATCTATTTTAGGCAGAAACGTCCGCTCACTTCTTAATTCATCTAAAACCCCCTACAGTATTTGCCAACAGTGCACACAGTTTGATAAATTCACACCTATTGTGAATAAAAGGTGAGGAGAGATTCCGCAGAATCTTCTGACACAGTGCTTGCTCTGAAGGACTATACTCGACAAGAATATAGAGAATAAGAATCATATTTATAATAGGATAATTAATTAAATAATACAATTATATTAAATAAGAACTTTATCTAAAAATTTCTCCAATAATCCAAATTTTTTAATTCACTGCTGAAGTAGTTAAATATGCTTATACTGTAAATACGGAGGTTACATTTAAAAAGTACAATCGCAAGTAAATTACAAACTGCATTTAATGTACAATATGAATAAAAAAGTATTAGACACAAATATATGATATGGTAGTATAGAAAATGAAAAAGTGGTCAAATGTAAAGCAAACGCAATTATTAATTTATTGTGTATATTTAACTTCATTCAGCCGTTTAAGTTATAGGAAAAATAACGTTCCTACCAGCCCACTATTATATTCTGTTCAAATTTAAAGATGCCCACGCGTGTGTGCAAAAAGATGAATACAAAGAATACAAAAGTGTATAATCTTTAATAAAGTTAGCCTAATACAATATTGTTTCCAATGTTGAAGCAAACATGATTTTGTTTAAGTCTATTCACTGAATACAACGTGACAGCGCGCTCCGAGGAGACACCCAGAACCCCCAGTTACGGTAATGCCTCTTCTCACCTTTTATTCACAATCGGTGTAAAGTTATCAAACCGGTTTCGCTGGTGGGGGGATTCACAGAATTAAGGAGTTTAAAACGATTTAACTAGACTGAGCAGACGTCTCTGCCTAAAATGTATTTTGCCAGCAAAACATAAAAATATTCTATATTTAATAAAACGGTATTGAAACAAAATTGTGTATTTTCCTTATTTAATATCGCTTCCAGAACATTGTTGTCCAAACGTGTGTATATGAAAAACAGTGAAACCTAAACACAAACAGAAAGGACGAATTAAGGAATGTACGAAACATTAACACCTTTACCGTGTTCAAATGAATAAAGAGTTACTGCATTATGTTTCAAGACGTCCTTAATTTACATTTTTTTCCTAATTATATTGTTAGGGGGTGCGGTGTGAAGATCTCCACAACGCACCAAGACATGTTTTACTGATTATAATAGCCCTGACGCAGGGCTTTAGAGGGGGTCAGTAAAATAGGAGTTGTTGTGAGAGCTTATGACAGACACGGGAGGACATTTCCATTTGAAGACTATTCAATCGCGGGATTATTAATTAAGAAACTTAAAAGGAAACCAAAAGAAAACTTAAAACACAAAATAACCAGAGCTCCGCTGTCTAACCGAGAACGGACGGGAAACTAAAACAAAAAACTAAAGATGCTCTCGGGGCTTATGCCTTTACTGAGGATTTATAGTAGGAAGAGAGAGAGTAGAGTTTGTGCTTTGTTCACTTTAACCCGAGAGCGCGCACTAAACTGATGCGTGTCTCTCTCCCTCACTCTCTCGCCGGTGTCTTAGACAGACAGAGGCTTGGGCTTTGCCTGTGTCTTTGGCCCCGACACCTTTTACTGGTGCGACCGAATGATCACACGGAGGTCTGTCGCGGTATCACGACCCGGGCCGTTCTGAACAGTTTATGCGCGGCTCTGCCCCTTGAGCGAGCCACATCGTTACATACATATCCACAAATACTTAGCACGAATTTGGGCATCTATTTTCATTATTATAAAAATAATATAAAGCAGATATATACACGTTCATTATAAAATATCTGTTGTAAAACAAAATTCATGATTTTATCTTCATTAGTTTATATAAAAGCAGACATTTTGCTTTCTGTAAGTATATATTTTTCACGTCTTTGAGGCGAGTATACACGGAGTTTCGGTTTATTTTCTGACGCGCTCAAGTTCACAGAAACCGATACAGAATAGCGCTGTATCCCTGTTTGCTTTCATTATTTTACAACATCATAACGTTTTGTCATCATTGTGCATGCACTTTAATAAAAGTAAAGTCTTATAAAGTCTATGTAGCTTATATAGGTTTATTATATAGTTTTTGCCCATTAATCTGACCTGTGACTCACCCACGTTTTCTGATACACACAGCCAGAGTTTTCTGGCTCTGCGAGTGTTACACATGATAAAATATAAAGGCTCACTGTGTTAACATTTACTTTGCTTAAATTCGATGGAACTAAGAAACCCCTATATTTAATTTAAGTTCTAAATGTGTACTGTAATTTTAGTACTGTGATGATAAATTCATTTAATGTTTCACTTGTATTTTATAAGGTTTTCGCAGGCGGTGGTACAGCGCAACGGGGGTGCTGGGATGTGAAAATGTAATTTATTAAAATGTTTTTATTATTTATTAAAGAACATTATGTGATCATAACAGCCTACTGCATTTAATTCTTATAATAACGCAAAAACACATCGACATCTGCTGACGCAGTAGCACGGCCTGACAATGTTAGAATTTTTTATGGTCATTTATTTTCGTTTAATTTAGTTAATAAATCTACTACAAATTTAAAGAACACAAAAAATAAGATGACAAAAAACATACGTGTAGCTTTTCTAATTACACATGATAAAATCTAAAGGCTCACTGTGTTAACGTTTACTTTGCTTAAATTCGATTCGAGTTCAGAGGACTCAGGATGTGGAGCAGGAAGAACAGAGAACAGAAGCTGGGGCCAAGAGGAAGAAAACCTTGGCAAGCTTTTTTAAGAAAACGGCACCAGCATCACAACCTGTCATTCAGAAGAAGACAAAGACAAAGCCGAGCTGACAGCCAATTTGATGTCTCCTGATGTAGATTCAGACACAGACCCACTTCACTGGTGGAAGGCTAATGAGGCAATCTTCCCCAGGCTCAGAAAACTTGCAAAAAAAATACCTCTGTATTCCCACAACCAGTTCCCCTTCTGAGAGGGTGTTCAGTGCAGGTGGGAACATTATAACCTGTCACAGAGCATCTCTAAAGCCTGAAGCAGTAGACAGACTGGTCTTTCTCTCAAGAAACCTGTAAAGAACATCTACATGTGACTTATCAACAACATGCCCCATGTTTTTACGATGGTCTACAAAGTACTGTTATTTTATTTATTTATTTGATTATTTATTGTTAATAATGTGTAAATTTGCTTAACTTTTTAAGTTTACTGATGTAATGTTTACATTGGTAAAAATGGTTCTTTTCTTGCTTTTCTTAATATATACAGAAGTATTTAATGTTTAATTTAAATTGCACAATATCTACTTTCATATTTCATCCATATTTTCTGCAAAGACATTTAACTCAAATTTGTTTTACATTTATTTACAGTACACCATGTTGACAAATTTATGTGTGGCATGGCCATTAAAAATACAGTGTTCCTCAACCAGATGGTTTTTCAAATTACTTATAAAGAGAATGATTCCAACAACAAAAAAAAGTCTTTAATAACAAAATATAGGACAAAACATGGAATATCAAAAACAGAAACATAAATAGACTTTCTTTGTTGTACTATACAAACAGGAAACACAGGCTCTATGGCGAAACATGAGGTTAAGACCCCCAACAAACCACGCATGGAGCTGAAACGGGTCTAGACGAGACTAGAGACACGGAGAGACTAGCAACAGGACTAGAGACATGGAGAGACTAGCGACAGGACTAGAGACACGGAGAGACTAGGGACACGGAGAGACTAGCGACAGGACTAGAGACACGGAGAGACTAGCAACAAGACTAGAGACACGGAGAGACTAAAGACAGGACTAGAGACACAGAGAGACTAAAGACAGGACTAGAGATAAGGAGAGACTAAAGACAGGACTAGAGACATGGAGAGACTAAAGACAGGACTAGAGACACGGAGAGACTAGAGACAAGGAGAGACTAGAGACAGGACTAGAGACACAGAGAGACTAGAGACAGGACTAGAGACACAGAAAGACTAGAGACAAGACTAGAGACACAGAGAGACTAGAGACAGGACTAGAGGCGAGATGAGACTAGAGACGGGACGAGGCTAGGGACACAAAGGCTAGGGACACAGAGACTAGGGCTACTTACCTAAACTCTAACACTTAACACAACATTTCGCGACACTGAATCAGCTCCACACACACTGAAACACAACGGACATGAAACATACACTACACTAGAGCCTTCTTAAAAACACAGAACAGAACTTAATTATAAATACAAATTAAACTAAACAAAACAAAATGCCCACATAAATGACAGTAATACACTGTTAGCCCGGATTTAGTTTCTAGTTAAATATTAAAGCATTATATATATATATATATATATATATATATATAAAGTTTGATAATATCACTTCATAATTTTAAGTATATTCTAACTTGTTGGCATAGTCCAATGTGCAAATAATTTGAAGTACAATAAGCTTAAATTGAAAAGTTAAAAAACAGACCTCACCTCTTCTTCCCAATTGTGACAACTGTCTATTAACAGAGTAATGAGCAGTTGCTCAAGGTATCAGTGTGTGTGTGTTTTCTTTATTTCTACAGTCTATATTGCAGCCTGCTCTTACACAGACATATAATACAAAACAAAAACAGTCCAAAACTGATTTTAGCCACGCACTGAGTCGAAGTTTTCTGTCGTTGTTGCGGTTGTGTGGATTCAAGCACCGCTGGCGAGGAACTAGAAGGTGAGTTTAACTCCCTCAGTTGTAAAAACTTCATTTAAACTTTCGCCATTTCGACTGACATTTTTAGACACTGGCTAATTTACCTGGCTGTGTAATGTATATTTAGCTAACTGTGGGGGGGAGGGGGGTTTTGGGGCAGCGGTGGAATTTTTTTTTTTTACATTTACCAGTTCGTTGGCTTATTTTTATCCACAACTAATCAATATCTAATGCTAGATTACTTTCTTACGCGAGTTGCTGATTGCGTGCGGTACAAACACAATTTTAACCAGTTTCAGTGTCTTTAGGCTTTCACCTGGCCGGCTGCAAGCAGTGTTTTTTCCAAGAAGAAAGCAGGAACACATGCAGCTTCCTGTTTCTGTATCGTTGCCCCGAAAGTTTCGCGTTTGTATTAGCGTTTAAATTACATAACTTTTTTTCATTTATACAATAATAATATTAATAGCAACTAGTTTCTTCGTCTAAAAACAACAAACGGAATTCAGCTCCAAACAACTAAACTCCGACTCAGGTACAATGTCATGTCTAATATTCAGCTCGTTCAGTGTGTGGAGTGCAGGATGTTTAGACATTCTTCCTTCATCGTTAGTGGTAATTTTATTTGTGATAGGTGTGTGTTAGTGAGCACTCTGACGGAAAATATATTAGCGTTAGAGGAGCGCATCCAGACTTTAGAGAGGGTTAGAGAGCGCGAGAGCAGCATTATTCTCGTAGCGGACAGTCTGGGTGCCGCAGGTGGAGATAACCAGCCCCCGACTCTGGCATTAGAGCCCTCACAGCGGGGCGAGTGGGGGACAACTCGGCGGCATACACGTTCAGCCAAAGCTAACGCTAAGGCTAGCCCACCAGAGCACACCTCTTCTGCGCTTCACGTGTCCAACAGGTTTGCTCTCCTCAGTGATGCACCCGCTGAGAAACCTGAAAGAGCTCTGGTTATAGGAGACTCTATCCTGAGACATGTGAAATTAGCCAGGCCTTTAGGGGCGCCAGCGGCAGTGGTTGGGTGTATCCCGAGAGCCAGAGCACCGGACATAGCAGGTAATCCTAGGGCTCTAGGACAGCACAGGTTCTCTAAGATAGTGGTACATGCTGGAGCTAATGATATACGCCTTCGTCAGTCAGAAATTAGTAAGAATAACTTTATAGAGGTGTTCAAATTAGCGAAGGTGATGTCAGACGACGTAATATGCTCTGGTCCCATCCCAATGAGATGTGGCGACATAACTTACAGCAGGTTATGGTCGGTGAACCGCTGGATGTCCAGGTGGTGCTCCAAAACAACGTGGGCTTCATTGATAATTGGAAGACCTTTGAGGGCAAAACTGGCCTATTAGGGCGGGACGGTGTCCATCCCACTCGGGAAGGTGCTGCTCTCATTTCTTGTAGTATAGCTCATAGTCTCAGAAGAGGCCTAGTTAATCGGTGACAATCCAGAGCCCAGGCCAGGGAGCAGACAGACAGGCTAAACCAACCGTCTGCTAGCTGCATAGAGTCGTCACTCAGGGTTCATCATATTGAGACTGTGTCTGTTCCTCGAGCTAAAAACAAATTTAGAAAGACTCAGAAAGTCTTTTTTAGAAATTTAATTAACATAAAGACCACAAACTCAGATCATACTGAATGCGCAGCCGGCACCTCTGATCTGAAGCTAGGATTGTTAAATATTAGATCTTTCGCATTTAAAGCAGTTATAGTTAATGAAATTATCACGGATCAGGAGTTTGATATACTCTGTTTAACAGAAACCTGGATTAAACAGGACGAGTATGTAGCTCTAAATGAAGCTAGTCCTCCTGGATACAGCTACATACACCAGCCTCGATTAACTGGTAGAGGAGGAGGCGTCGCAGTTATTCACAATGATAATTTGACTATTGTACAAAAACACGGACACAAATTTAATTCATTTCAAATTCTTTATAGTAACATAAGTGTATTTAACTATATTAAGTCAGCTCAGTCGATTCCGCTAATTGTCATTTACAGACCTCCAGGGCCGTACTCTGAATTTCTTAGTGAATTTGCAGATTTCCTCTCAAACCTAGTTGTTTCTGTAGACAAAGTGTTAATTGCTGGAGATTTTAATATTCATTTTGAGAATCCAGAAGACCCTCTGAGAACAGCATTTATGTCTGTACTGGACTTGGTAGGAGTAAATCATTGTGTAGTAGGACCCACTCATAAAGCAGGTCACACTTTAGATTTAATAATATTATTCGGATTAAGTATAAGAAATTTATTCACAATTCCACTATCTGAAGTTATCTCAGATCACTATCTTGTCTCAATTCAAGTGTGTCACAGTAATAATGTACGCACAGCGCCGCGCTACCGTATGAAACGTACATTTACATCAACTACCAAACATTTTATCAGTAATCTCCCAGAGTTTCCAACTTCGATTAGATCACCGTCTGACCCCACAGAACTCGATCAGGCGACTGAATATTTAAAGTCGACATTTCGCTATACCTTAGATAATGTAGCTCCAGTTAAAAGAAAAATTATTAGAGATAAGAAACTTGCTCCCTGGTATAATAATCACACACGCACTTTAAAACAGACCGCTAGGAAATTAGAACGTAAATGGCGTCAAACTAAATTGTTAGTATTTCAAATAGCATGGAAGGAGAGCATCCTGATCTATAGAAAAGCTCTTAGTGTAGCTAAGATTAACATATCTCTCCACTCTTATAGAAAATAACAAAAATAATCCTAGATTTTTATTTAATGCTGTAGCCAAATTAACCAGAAATAAGACCACTGCAGAAATCTCCACAACAACATCATGCACTAGTGAGGACTTCATGAACTTTTTTAATAATAAAATTGTAAATATTAGGCATAAAATTGAGGTTTTGAAACCGAACAATGTAATTGATGCAGATGTTGATCTAGCCATGTCAGATCAGAACCTAGAATACTTTACTCCCCTTGAAGTGAATGAACTAATTTCACTCATCTCTTCTGCAAATTCATCAACCTATATATTAGATCCTGTACCGTCACATTTTTTTTAAACAGATAGTACCAGCAATAACAGAACCCCTGTTGAGAATAATTAATTCTTCACTCAGCATTGGTTATGTTCCAAAATCTTTTAAATTAGCAGTTATCAAACCAATAATTAAGAACCCTGACCTCGCCCCCTGTCAGCTGTCCAGTTACAGGCCAATATCAAACCTCCCCTTTATCTCTAAGATTCTGGAAAAGATAGTAGCGGAGCAGCTATGCTCATATCTACATAGAAATAGCATACATGAACTGTATTAGTCAGGATTTAGGCCTTATCACAGTACAGAGACAGCACTCGTTAAAGTAGTAAATGACATCCTATTGGCCCCTGATCAGGGTTGTGTAACTATGCTTGTATTACTCGACCTCAGTGCAGCTTTTGACACCATTGATCATGCTATTCTTCTTCACAGATTAGAAAATGTAGAAGAATTAAGGGTACAGCCCTTTCCTGGCTCAGATCCTATCTGACCCATCGTTATCAGTATGTAGACTTAAATGGTGATTATTCTGCATGTTCTCTAGTGGAGTTTGGCGTTCCGCAGGGTTCAGTTTTAGGTCCACTGCTTTTTTTCCCTTTACATGCTTCCTCTGGGCAACATAATCCATAAGCATGGTATTAGGTTTTATTGTTATGCTGACGATACACAGTTATACAGTATGTCTCAGCAAAACCTAATGAGAAAAAACAGCTTACTAAAATTGAGCAATGTGTGCAGGACATAAGAAATTGGATGCTAATTAACTTCCTTCTGCTTTATCCGTTCTAGTCATAGGACCGCATACAGCTAGGAGTAAAATTTTTGATCACACCGTAACTTTAGATGGCCTTTCTGTTCCATCAAGTGCAACAGTGAAAGACCTTGGTATGATTATTGACTCCAGCCTTTCATTTGAAGCTCATGTAGATAATATTATCAGGATAGCTTTCTTTTACCTCAGAAATATTGCCAGGATAAAAAATTTATTGTCGCTAAACGATGCAGAAAAACTAGTTCATGCTTTTATCACCTCTAGGTTGGACTATTGTAATGCCTTACTGTCTGGTTGTTCAGCTAGATGCATAAATAAGATTCAGCTAGTCCAGAATGGAGCAGTGAGAGTCCTCACTAGAACCAAAAGATATGAGCACATCACCCCTATCTTATCTTCACTGCTCCCTGTGAAATTTCGCATTGATTTTAAAATACTACTCTTGACATATAAAGCATTAAATGGTCTCGCGCCGCAGTACCTGAGCAAACTGCTAGTGTACTACGAACCGCCACGCCTACTTCAATCAAAGGATGCAGGCTGCGTGTCAGTACCGCGTATTATAAAAATTTACAGCTGGGGGCAGAGCTTTTTCTTACAAAGCCCCTAGTGGATCCAAGATGGCGGCGCGGCAGTAGCATGCAGCGGCCGCCCTGGAGCCAAAATGGTTTACATTGTTGTTTACATTTTGTGTGTACCGCGTTTATATTACTCCGTGTATGGATACCGTCGCGACTGGTGTCCGTACATACAACAGCTAGACACTTTTGTTTCTAAATAACCCAGGTAACGACATCCACGATGAGCTGCGGGAAAAGCTACGCGACCTCGGCTTGCTGCACAAACCAGGCCTCAAATCCTTGGCGTTGCCTGATGCCGGCGGCCGGAAAAGGGGACATCGGAAGTGGTGCGCAAGGAAGTGGAAGCGCGGCAAGCGGGCGGGATTCTGTGCTAGGCTAAAAACAAACCCTAGCCGGCCGGCTCTCCCGTCCATCATCCTATCCAACGTCTGCTCCCTGGACAATAAACTGGACTACATCTGACTACAGCAGGCTACACAGAGTACCGGACGCCGCTATTCAGCTAGACGGGCTAGCCTCGTTTCGCGCCGACAGAAATGCAGCTCTGTGCGGTTAAACTCGCGGTGGCGGCTTGTGTGTTTACATCAACATGAAATGGTGCAAGAACTCTGTGCTATTTTTTAGTTATTGCTCATTGCTAGTGGAGTTTGTAACTGTTAGATGCAGACCGGGAATTCACCACTGTTTTCATTATCGGAGTGTACATTCCACCTAGCGCTAATGCTAAGGAAGCGCTATGGGAACTGTATACAAAGATCAGTGTACTGCAAAATACACACCCGGGTGGACTGTTTATTGTTGCTGGAGATTTAAATCTCAAGTCAGTGCTTCCTAGATTCCATCAGTATGTGGACTTTGCAATGAGAGGGGAAAACACGCAGGATCTTGTTTACACAAACATCACCGGCGCATATCGGGCAGACCCTCGGCCCCCACCTTGGCTACTCAGACCACATCTCTGTTATGCTAATTCCAGCATACAGACCACTCGTCAGGCGCTCAAAACCGGTTCTGAAGCAGGTGAAAACCTGGCCAGCGGGAGCCATCTCTGCTCTTCAGGACTGTTTCGAAAGCACTGACTGGAACATGTTTAGGCAGGCTGCGACTTACGGCAACTTCACTGACTTGGAGGAGTACACGTCATCAGTGACCAGCTACATCAACAAGTGCACCGATGATGTCACTGTCTCCAAGAACATCGTCTCACGTTTTAATCAGAAACTGTGGGTTACTGCGGAGGTGCATGCACTTCTGAGGACCCGAGACTCTGCCTTCAGAGCGGGAGACAAGGTGGCCCTTAAAAGAGCAAGGGCCAAACTTTCTCGGGCAATCAGAGAGGCGAAGCGCGCAAACGCCCAGAGAATCCACAACCACTTCATAGACAGCGGGAACACACGGCGCATGTGGCAGGGCTTACAAGCCATCACTCACTACAGGACGACATCACCCTGTGACGGTGACGGCTCCCTCCCAGATGCGCTGAACAACTTCTATGCTCGGTTCGACAGGCAAAACGACGTGGCGGCGAGGAAAACGGCCCCTTCTTTGAACGACCAGGTGCTGTGTCTCACTACAGCTGAGGTGAGGAAAACTCTACGCAGAGTCAACCCACGTAAAGCTGCTGGACCAGACAACATCCCAGGCAGAGTGCTCAGAGAATGTGCTAAACCGCTGGCAGATGTTCTCACCGACATCTTCAACATCTCTCTGAGCAGAGCCGTCGTTCCCACGTGCTTCAAAGCCACCACCATTGTCCCCGTGCCCAAGAAGTCTACTGTGTCCTGTCTCAATGACTACCGTCCCGTTGCACTTACACCCACCATCATGAAGTGCTTCGAGCGGCTCGTCATGAGACACGTCATCAAGACCCTGCTGCCCCACTTACTGGACCCACTGCAATTTGCGTACCGTCCTAATGCTGTACGTAGATTTTAGCTCAGCATTCAACACTATCATCCCCCAACAACTGATCGGGAAGCTGAGCCTGTTGGGCCTGAACACCTCCCTCTGCAACTGGATCCTAGACTTTCTGACCGGGAGGCTTCAGTCAGTACAGATCGGGAACTGCACCTCCAGCACCACCACACTGAGCACTGGGGCCCAACAAGGCTGTGTGCTCAGTCCCCTGCTGTTCACACTGCTGACTCACGACTGTGTAGCAACACACAGTTCGAATCACATCATAAAGTTCGCTGATGACACGACCATGGTGGGTCTCATTAGCAAGAATGACGAGTGGAAGAGAGGAGAGAGAGGAAGTTCCAGAGAGGAAGTGCAGAGGCTCTGAATGTTGACAAGACAAAGGAGATGGTTGTTGACTTCAGGAGGACACGAGGCGACCATTCTCTGCTGAGGATCAACGGCTCCTCTGTGGAGATTGTCGAAAACACCAAAACACCAAATTCCTGGGTGTCCACCTGGAAAAGGACCTTAACTGGTCCCTCAACACCAGCTCCCTGCACAAGAAAGCCCAACAGCGTCGCTTCTTTTTGAGAAGACTGAGAAAGGCCCAGCTTCCACCACCGATCCTGACCACCTTCTATAGAGGGACTATCGAGAGCATCCTGAGCAGCTGCATCACTGTCTGGTTTGGGAATTGTGCCATATCGGACCGCAAAACCCTACAGCGGATAGTGAGGACAACGGAGGAGATCATCGGGGTCTCTCTTCCCTCTATTGAAGACATCTACACCACACGCTGCATCCGCAAAGCAACCAGCATTGTGGCTGATCGGACACACCCCTCTCACACACACTTCACACTCCTGCCATCTGGAAAAAGGTACCGAAGCATTCGTGCACACACATCCAGACTTTGCAACAGCTTTTTTCCACAAGCCATCCGTCTCCTCAACAGAAAGGGACTGAACTGATAAACACACACACACACACACACACAAACATTATCACTCAGCTTAACTCAACTACATCAAAACATCAATACATCAAAACTTTGAGACCGGACTGACTAATCAACACAAGCGCAGACACACTGACCTATACCACCAAACTATCGTACACACAAATCTGTAAATGCTTCCCTGTTTATCTCTTTTGCACAATATTCATTACTTTTTGCACTAATTCCTTAATTCTTGCTGCTCTGTTTACTACCTTAACACCATATTTTATGTTATGTTCTGATATGTCGCTGTCGCACTCACTTTGTTGTTGCTTGTTTGTACATTTGCACGTGCACTTTATGTTGTCTGTTGTCTATAAAACCTGTAGGTAGTCTTCCTTAGTCAGTTAGTTTTAGTTATTTTTTTTTTATTTGTGTTGTAATTTATGTTAGGACTATCTGTCTTGTCTCTGCTAGCCAGCTAACTAGGCCTCTTAGTTAGCTAGTTTAGCTTCTCTGTTAATTTATGTTGTAAGTTTATGTTGCATGTAGCACCTTGGTCCTGGAGGAACGTTGTTTCGTTTCACTGTGTACTAACTGTATATGGTTGAAGTGACAATAAAGCCTACTTGAACTTGAAAATTATGGAATAGACTTCCAAATAGTGTTCAGGACTCAAACACAGTCTCAGTGTTTAAGTCCAGGCTAAAAACCTATTTATTTATAAATAGATTTGCCTTAGGTAAAGGAGCAGATCTGGAGGACTCATGGACGTAGAGTATTATGGTAAACTGGTATGTTTGGATGCTGTCTTCCTCACTCTCATTGATCACTCAGGTTTGCTGACGGTGAGGTGCTTGTTTGCTTTACATGTCAGGAAGCCCTCATGTTTGTGTTTCCTTCTGGCTCTGCCTTTTAGTTATGCTGTTATAGTTAGTCCTGCCGGAGTCTCTGCTTGCACTCTACAGTTAATATACATTCACATCATAAATTTTTTGACTGTGACCATACCTTACTGCCATCTCTTCTCTTCTTCTCTTCTCTCTCCTCCTGTCTCCCCCTTTCACTCTTTCTCTCTCTCTGTCGAGCTACACATGTCGGTTCCGAGCTGCCAGTGATCCAGACTCCCTCTGCCCTCGGGACCTGTCTGACCCATCCTGGTGCCCCGCTTCTGGTTGAAGATCTTGTCACATGGATGCCCTGTGTGTCTCTCTGGGATGTGTCTGGTGTCTGGGGATGATTCTCTCTACCTAGAAGATGGTTTTGGCCTTGACTGGTGTTGGCAACTGTTTCTCTGGGGACTTGACAGTTCGATAGTTCAGGACTGGAACTTCCTACAAGTCTACCTGGGTCTTCAATAACTACCTGGACTTCATATTAACATCAATTAACATCAGCTATTATAGCTGAACTGCCTCCCACCCTACACACTGTATAAATGCAGATCATTTACTTTTTTCTGTTTCACCCAAATGAGGATGGGTTCCCTGTTGAGTCTGGTTCCTCTCAAGGTTTCTTCCTATTACCATCTCAGGGAGTTTTTCCTTGCAACTGTCGCCCTCGGCTTGCTCACCAGGGACAAACTGACCATTTTGATTTATACAAATTCACATTTCATACAAACTTAAATAATTCTTTTGATTGTGTAAAGCTGCTTTGCGGCAATGAAAATTGCTAAAAGCGCTATACAAATAAAATTGAATTGAATTGATCTAATCCCAGAGAGAAATTGCTTTTTACGCAGTTTACCACAGCCTATTGTATCTGGTAAGTTCCTTTAAGACAACATAAGAGAATATGTAAGCTAATTTACCGTAAACTAGCAAAATAATAAATGTGATGTCAGTGTACAGTGTTTCTTCTTAGGGTATTTGTATTGTTAACATTTCGAAAATGTTTGTGCTAACTAACACACGATTGTACATTTGTACAGGACACAGCTGACAATAACTTGTACAGGCAAACTCCAGTGGGATTGCTTTTCATCGGTGAAGAGAACCTTAAAGGGGTCATACAGGCCTACATGCACTTTTTTAAGCTGTTTGGACTGAACTGTGTGTTAGGAGAGTGCATACACAACCACTCTACAATGATAAAGAGCCGCCCAGTGGTTTTCTTTTCATTTATTAAAATAACATGCCCCTTCTGAAATCATGCCAATCGCAAATGCCTGTCGATGTGACGCCACACCACAAGAGGCCGCTCCTACACTAGTTGATTGACACTGGTGTTTTAGCAAAGACCCGCTCCGAGTGAGAAGAAGCTGTCGGCCATTGTTTTTCGCCGCTGGAGCAAAATGGCGCCTAAGCGAGTGTGGTGTACAGTTGTTGGGTGTAATAGCAAACACAGCAGTCGTCACTCACTACCGACATCTGAGCCGCTGAGGACGCAGTGGCTGAATTTTGTTTTTGAAGCTAATGTCCCCGCCGATCTACCTAAATGCGTTCATGTTTGCACTAATCATTTTTCACCAGACTGCTTTATAAACGCGGGTCAATATAAAGCAGGTTTTACTAGGAAGCTGCTCCTAAAAAATGGATCTGTACTAACGCTTCGTGTTCCTGCTTCATCTTCACCAGGCTCAGTAAGTGTAATTCCTTTTTCTATGAATCTTTGCAGATCGCATTTTTAATAATCACAATGAATGCGGAGTGTAAGTTAACTTGTCTTTATGTGTTATGTCGTCTTCTCTATGTACAGCCGTCTCTATATAATCTCTAATCGCCCGTTTATAATAAACAATGCATTAAGGTGATTGTCTAGTTGCAAACTGTGTACGTAGTCGGAAAACTATATTATGCTTACCTTTGTAACGTAAGATGGTTTATAACAATGTCTGTCAAAGATTAAGAAGTCATGTAAACACATCAGTAAACACATCGCATTCGTATCTCTCTCAGTAAGCTTCTCCGCTTTTGTTGTTGTTGCTCGCGGCAGCGTAACAGCCCGTTAATTCGCAGGGATGAGAAAGACAAATTGAGTCGATGCATGTCCATTCTTTTAATTTCTGCGTTGTCAGGCGATATTACAAACGTCCGCGTAGGTTCCGTACTTAAATCAAACCAAAAACTACTTAAGAAAACAGGCTCAGGCTCTATATTCCAGTTTTTCAGTTTGGACTGCATTACCCACAAAGCATTGCCCGTGTGGGCAATGCTTTGTGGGTAATGCAGTCCAAAGCATTGCCCGCATTGGACTACACTCCCGTGGCTATACCCCACGTGTGTTGTGAAGACACGCCCCACAGAACTGGGGGGCGGGCTCAGCAGAGATCATAAGCATTTAAGGGAACATGTACTGAAATAGGTTGCTGAGAACAGAGCTAGTTTTTACCAGTTAAAAGTAGTGTTTTTTACACAACCATTGGGAATTTTTAATTAAATATATTACAAACTTTTCATTAGGACCCTAAAGATCATTAACATTTAATGAAAAATGTGTCTGGATGATCCCTTTAAGCTGAACCCTATTCACCATCAGGACAGCTTTACAGGACAGATACTTTCTATCATCATGCTCCCGGACTGATTCATTTTAACGAGTGAGGCTGTTAACTTCTCTCACACACACACACACACACACACACACACACACACACACACAATGTACCAGACTTTAAACATTTTATATATTCACTTACACACTGAGAATACAGTATTGTAGCGTTTTTCACCGCTAAGCAGGAACTTGAAGAGGCGAGTGAGCTTCCTTGCTGCCCAATGCTAATGGCTGGGAGTATTTTATTCAGCTTGGTACATAAACGGCACATTCACAATCAAACAGCCACAAGACATACAATCACAAGACATACTTCTAACCACACACACACACCTGGCCGAGCCACTAACCCAAACAGCTTTTCCCAATTAAGCAATTTCCCTCTGGGATTAATAAAGTTATTTGAATCTTGAATCTTTGAATCTTGAACAGGGTGAACACACAACAACCCCTCCCGCAAAGCATGATGGTCCTAATCGAAACCCCGCCCACGCCACAGTATATAATCGTAAATATTGGTATCTGGTGCTCTGCAGCGTCTATTTTTGTACAGTATGCATGAGCTACTTCCACAGTCCGTTTGTATACACAGAAATTTGTAAATTGGATGTTCGTAAGTCTGGGACTTGTATTTAAAGTCATAAGGATGGCGATTCAATACTCACGCATTCACATTTCCCCAGCATTGATACCTGTATGAATCTGTCTCACTGTTTATTACATTAATCATGTTAGTCACAACCTTAACTCAATATGAATTAGACTTATTAACTTTTCCACAAACTTGCTTTTAACTCAACACATTACTGTATTTTAACAATCACATTCTCACTAAATGGAAAACCAAATAGATTTCCTCTATTAGACTCTATCACATGATGTGTGAGTGTACACTCTGAACGCTTACACTCTACTAGCGACCATGTCCAAGTCCCACCCTAGTGTACCAATTAGGGTGCCTCCGTTAGTAGTTGATTGTTACAAGAACAGCACTCTTAAGGAAACCTGCACAGTATTACCGGTCAATGTCACAGTAGTTTACAAAGATTACTCAGCTCAAAACTTTAAATAGGGGACTTTTTCCTCTCTTTTTATCTGTACATAACCTTTCAGGGCAAGATAAAAAATAAAGAGGGGGAAAGCATATCTTGTACCAAAAAGAGAAAACAGAATTGTTGTTTATTTAGAACTCCCTCCTGCTTTAGTAAAGCCAGCATTGTCCTCAAAGATCCATCTCACCCTGGACACTCTGTGTTTAAACTGCTACCATCAAGCAGAAGGTACAGAACAATCAAAATCAGAACAAATAGACTGAAGAACAGTTTTTACTTAAAAAAAAAAAAAAAAAAATATATATATATATATATATATATATATATATATATATATATATATTCTGCAATATGCTTAAATCTGCAATATTTGTTATTGTATGTGAAATGTAATAATATGGTGTAAATGTTTCTCACATAATTTGTGTTAGGTGTAATTTGTGTATGTTGTGAAATATGTGTAAAGGTGTACAAGCTGCACAGCTAATAATTTGTGTATCTTGTGTACTGATGTGGCCATTAAGAAAAAGTTGCGCATCTCAAGGAAAGGAATTTCACGAACTGCCGCGGCAGCACGCAAGCCATGGTGAAGTTCTCAGGCACATGACGTACATTACCTGTAGGGGGCAGTCGTGTTTCAATCTCAGGTATTGCGTGTCTACTGCAGCTGATAATGTTTTAATCTCTTTCAAGTGTCCATTGACAGCAAGCGACAGAGCTCATATATTAATTAACCTTAAACTGCCTATAGACTTTTTATGCATTTGGTTACATGTCACTTCTGTAAGTTCCTCAAACCGAAATTTAATGGGAGCAATTAAATCAGACTTCATAGTTGCATTTGATACTTTTCGAGTAAAATTCATAAATTTACTACTACTACTACTACTCTGTAAAATAACGGAAACTGATGTCTCTTTCTTCTGTTTTAATCTGTAGTATTTAAGTGAAATATATTTTGCGCATAGGCCTAAATATTCCTTTTTCATTCATGGGCAGTTGTATTATGTTTTCTCCAGAAAATAAACAAACCTGACAGATTGTTTTGACACACACAGCTGAGTTAATGAAAGTCTTGGGTATGTCTATAGTAAAACAACTATATCATAACACTCAGAAAGACCTTTGATTTGGGGTAAAGTGACTGATGTGTCTAACTTTTTTCAGTTTTTTCTCTGTTTCACTGAATAATCCACAACTTTTCATTAATATATGTAAGACCTATTGACAGCTGGATTAGGTAACATCAGGTTTCACTAGTTTGCCTACTGGTTCAAAACAAGATGGCGCCGGTGAGGTCGGCTGCCATCACGACTGCTCCGACCACCTTTTCTTTGTTTTTGTTCTTTAAGCAAAATTACCACCATGGGGTACATTAGTTATGATAGAGACACTCTTGTTTCTATTGGTATACAATGTACTCACAATTCGACGTTTTTAACTCCGGATCCGAGCTGGCCGAGTGAGATCCTGAGGGACAACAAAGGACGCGACGCGAAGCGGCGGCCTCGAGGGAAACGAGCCGGCGTCAGGAACAGGCTGAGAGCCCGTGCACACCGCACACCTCTGCCTAGCATCCTGCTCGCCAACGTCCAGTCACTGGAAAACATGCCCGATGACCTCAGGGCCAGGATAAAGTTCCAGAGAGACATTCGGGACTGCAACCTCCTCTGCTTCACCGAGACATGGCTGAACCCAGCGGTGCCGGACCACGCCATCCAGCCGGCCGAGTTCTTCTTGGTTCACCGCATGGACAGAACGCGGGACTCGGGGAAGTCAAGGGGAGGCGGCGTGTGTTTAATTGTGAACAGCAGCTGGTGCAACAGCGCGAGCGTTGTTCCTCTCACACGCTCCTGCACACCAAACCTGGAACTACTGTCCATCATGTGTCGTCCTTTTTACCTTCCTCGGGAGTTTACATCGGTCATAATCAGTGCCGTTTATATTCCACCACAAGCGGACACGGACACTGCCTTATGCGAGCTGCATGAGGCACTCACACAGCAACAAACACAACACCGGGACGCTGCGCTTATTGTGGCGGGGGACTTTAACAGTGCCAACCTCAAACGCGCAGCGCCGAACTTTTATCAGCACATCACCTGCCCCACCAGGGGCGAAAGGACACTGGACCATTGCTATACAACGGTCAAGGGCGGCTACAAGGCACAATCTTGTCCACCGTTTGGTAAATCCGACCATGCTGCCATCTTCCTCATGCCAAAATACAAACAAAGGCTGAAACAGGAAGTTCCGGTTCAGAGGGAGGTCGCGCGCTGGACGGACCAATCAGTGGCCGCGTTACAGGACGCACTCGATGACTGGGAGACATGGGACATGTTCAGAAACAGCTCCGATGACGTCAGCGTGTTTACGGAAGCGGTTGTGGGATTCATTGGGAAACTAGCGGATGATACCGTGGAAAAAAAGAATATTAGAACGTTTCCCAACCAGAAGCCGTGGGTGGATAAAACCATCCGCGACGCTCTGAGATCTCGCACCGCTGCCTACAACACGGGACTCGCGTCGGGGGACATGGAACGGTACAAGGCTGCGTCATACAGCCCTGGAAGGCGTGAAAGAGGCGAAGCAGCGCTACGGGAGGAAACTAGAGTCACAACTCCAACAGAGTGACTCTAGGAGCCTGTGGCAGGGACTAAGCGCAATAACGGATTATAAAGCACCAACATCCGGTATGATAAACGCAGACGTGACTCTGGCAGACGAGCTGAACACTTTCTATGCTCGCTTCGAAGCTGCAGCTAAAAACGCTAGCGATGCTAATGCTAGCGGCGCTAACGGCTGCAGACAGGAAGTCACTGCCAGCACCGGAAGCGCGTTCATCATCACAGAGCATGACGTGAGGAGAGCCTTCAAGAGAGTGAACACCAGGAAAGCAGCAGGACCAGACGGCTTAGGTCGTATCCTCAGAGCCTGCGCAGACCAGCTAGCACCTGTGTTCACTGAGATATTCAACATCTCTTTATCTCAGTCGGTGATCCCCACATGCTTCAAAGAGTCCATCATTGTTCCTGTCCCAAAGAAACCTCATCCTGCTTCCCTCAATGACTATCGCCCTGTAGCCCTCACCTCAGTAGTGATGAAGTGCTTTGAACGCCTGGTCAGAGACTTCATCATCTCTTCACTACCAGACACACTGGACCCACTACAGTTCGCTTATCGTCCAAACCGTTCCACGGACGATGCAATCTCACATCTCCTCCATACATCTCTCACTCACCTGGACACTCGGAGGGGGAATTATGTGAAAATGCTCTTCATCAACTACAGTTCTGCATTTAATACCATAATTCCCTCCACACTCACCACCAAGCTGGAGCACCTGGGACTGAGCTCATCAATGTGTCAGCGGATCTCCAATTTTCTTAGACAATTTTATTTTTAGTTCTATTTTTCCTAGTTTAATTTAATTTTTCTATTTAATTTTCTATCGTATTTCTTTTATTCATATTTATTCTTATTTGTAAACTTTAATTCTCTTTTAGGGTCACTGGCAGTCGTATAAGCATTTCACTACATTTCGTACTGTGTATGACTGTGTATGTGACAAATAAAATTTGAATTTGAATTTGATGTCTCACCTATACAGTATACTTCAATTCCTTACACAAAAACAAACAGATTCAGCGAGTTCTTTTGCACGTTTCAAAGATGGCATGCGCTACACACCGAGGAAGCTTTTCAGAATGTTCTGGACAGTGGGAGGAGTTTATCTTTTCCTCAGAAGAAGGCTGTGTGACTGATGAAAAACAGGAGTATTTTGAAGCTGTTATGACAATGGGTAAGTTATTAAGTCTTATATAACTCTTTTAAAGCTGTTATTTATTCTAATAATATTAAACTAATATTAGTAAATATTTTTCTCACGTCTGTTAGCTTTTGTCAGGTTATATGAAACATTGGCTTTCAATGCCATTTATATAGTTTAGTGTAGCATGTAGATAACACTGCTGACATGCTGTCTTATGTAGCAAACATGTTATTTCCCGGTGGCTAAGCTAATATCTTATGGAGTTTACAGATGTTTATAAATGTTCTAATGTATTTTACCTCGTTTTGGATAGTATCAGATTATGTTTGCTAATATATATTCGGATCCGTTTTGATTAGCTTATAACACTGCTATTGGTAATGTTATTTAGCACAAACAAGCTAGTTCCAGTTGGCTAAAATACTGCCTTATGTACCTAAGAGATGTTTATGAATATTTCTGTGGTGTAAATGTTAATAATGCCTTTTGTTTAGCTTGTATTTACAAATACCTGCTTAGGTGTAAATGTTTAGAACGTGTTAAATATGTATATAAAGCATGTCCAGTGGATGGTGTTTGCTAATGTCTCTTGTGTAAATGTTTGAGATGCACTACATGGTCTATGGGCCATCAACAGATATTCGTCCAGCCTATTGTCCATCAACAGACACAGAGGGGCACAAAAATGTATACGGGTCATTGACGGATAAGACTTTTTAATAGGCCAATTTTAAAATACCAAAAATATGGATATGTTTGGCCATTTTCTAAACATTTGGAATGTAGTGTACACATGCCTTTATAAAGAAAAGTAAAAAAATTGTCATTTTAGTGTTTTTACACTTAAGTTAATAAAACATAGCCTTAAAAAAGTCATCTAACCGTAATATATCTCAGAATTCACATTTTTATGTATCATTAAGACTAGTTGAACTCATATCAGTAAGTAGATAAACTGATGAAGAAAGATAAACTTTAGTGCACTTTCATTTTATGAAAACCATTATTTCACAAGTTTATTCTATAATATCAGAGTCTCCTTCATTATCCAGTTAAAATAAATGTTTATCCCTATAAAAGGAATAGAAAATTGCTGAATTAAAAAAAAAAAAGATAAAATATACAAATAATTATACTTAAACAATTAACTTTATGTATATAATTGTTGTATAGAATATGAAAACTACAAATATAGGACATATAACAAAACATTTAGCAGTGGTCGCCCCACATGATACTCGGTCGCCCCTTATAATGTTTTCAAGTTTACTCAAGTATAACAGGCTAACAGTTAGCCTCAGAAACCAAACTAGCTTCTTCTAGTGACAAAGCACTATCAAATTTATCATCAAAATATAGATTTGTGGAAAAAAATTATAATTTACAGTTTTGGGGTGGTCGCCCCACATGATGACCAAAAGTGCCTACGACATCACAGCCGTTAAAAAACAGCTTTTTCTTACTATATGAGAGAGACTGATTTACTATCCAGTTGTTTCCAGGGGGTCTTCACTTGTGTCTGGCGGATGCAGTATCCCATCCTTGAGATGTTTTTTAAAATAAAGGTCTCTGGTTTGTTGATGGTTGCCCCGGATGAAATGGATAGAATCAACATAATTCGGACAACATTCGTTTGTATATCATGATAAAAATATATGAGCAAATGCTTTATAGTTTTGTCAATGGATGTAAAACATGTTTAAAATTATGCCAACTAGGAAAAGAGATATATTTAAGTTGATTTAAAGTGTTTTTAAACCAGTTGTCCTAACTAAAGTCAAGGCCGGACGGTCGCCCCATATGGTGTTTTGGCACTTCGGATAGAAGAAACATGATGAAAAACTTAAAAATTTGGAGAAGTTAGAGTGGTTTAGTAGGTAAAGAAGGTATAACAAGTAGATGAGAAATTTTTATGTATTTTTTTGTTTTTTCTGCAAAATAAAATTAACCCGGACAGAAAAAGGGGGCGTCACGTCATTGACCCATACACACTTTCACAATTGTTATTTATGGCCTTTTTTTTAAACTTAAATTATGGCAGCAGTGTGTGGTATTATCTTTCCTCTAAAAATGTCAGGTGTATCATCATTGCTAACACAAGGAATTTTTAGGAATGTGTCTATTACCCTTGCCTTCACCAGCACCTCACATCAGGACACGCAAGCGCCATTCAGATGGACCTCTTGTATTTGTAAAGTGGCTGGACACACGAAAAGTATCTGACTGTTCTACCACCTATTCTGCTTATACAGTAGACACTGTGAAGATAAGGGTGAAATAACACGGTACATGGACTACATAGACATTGTCCTGCACTGTTGACTGTGTACAACCAGCACATGGGGGGTTGATCTCTCTGATCAGCTGTTACAGTACTACACTGTACAGCACAAAACAATGAAGTGGTACAGAGAGATTTTTCTACACTTCTTGGACATTGCTGCCACCAATGCTTTCATTGTGCATAAAGAACTATATGGTAACCTGTCTCATAAAGAGTTTATGGAACAACTCATCAAAGAGCTTTGTGGTGTCTCACAGGAAGTAGCACCAGTTCCAGGAGCTGAGTTGACCTTGGATAGGCATGTTTTTGCCTGTACAAACCATACACCGATTTTATCTTGTACTGTTCCTTTTTACACCATTTGCCTTTAAGTGTCTGTTTTTATTTTGCACTGTTCCTGTTGCAGATTTACCCTGCATGTATGTTTTTGCTCAGTTTATATTCTATACTGTTTTTGATTTGCACCATTTTACCCTAAACGCTGTTTGCACTTTGTATTTATTTTGAACTGTTGTGCAAGTGAATCTTATGTTATTTTAAATAAACCACAAACAAAGAAATATGTTTCTGTCCTCAAATAATTTTCTTGTAGCACTTTTTCCTCTGTCCCATACCTGACTGAAAGGGTTAATTATACAGCTCATTATGTGGGTCTCTGTCTTCTCTGGTGTGAATTACAGCATTATTCATGATCATTCACACCTTTCTAAACAAAACAGTGTCTTAGAAAATTTTAATGAATGTATTGTTTTCTGTAAATGAGTGAGCGAGATGATTGTCACATCATTTTGAAGTAAAACCTCTACACTACAAGATCCAAGTCACAAAAGTCTTGTACACAAATGCCATGAATGTGTTTTGTGGTCTTATTTCAGTAAGTTATTTTTTTTTTGTTTTCAAAATTTACGCATAACTGTTTTTTTCTCCAATATACAAACTTGTACATACATGGTGCACATATATTATTGCTGCCTAGTTTGATGTTATTAGACTTTAGCCATTTATACTGTATGTTTATAACTAACTGAAAAATACACAAATGTCAGGACACATCAGAATCTCTTCAGGGCTCCAAAACACCCTCAGACTCCTAAGGGTTAATGAATAGTTGTGTTTGCTTTACACTTGTGCACTCATGTGTAAATAGCTTTTTCAATGTCCATACTACCATGTAATATATTTGTGCCTAATACTATCTTATTCATATTTTACATTACATGCAGTTAATAATTTATGTGCTATTAATGCACATCTGGTGGATATTCTGTGAAGCACAACACATTTATTTAAATTCTAAAATGGTGCTTGTAGAATTCGGCGGCACCACATGAGACAAGTTCCAGACATCCGTGCGAAAAAACATGCATTCTTAATGGCTACATCTGTAATATGTGTAAACCACCTAATTTTGTTGGACATGCCACATGTTTTAATGACAATAAAGATATTTTATTCTATTCTATTTTATGTTGCATAGACAAAAAGATTTGTGTACGACAGTTTGGGTTTTAAGCTCATGTTTTACTGTTAGATGTCACTTTGAGTCTCTGCCTTAAAGTACACACAAGCACTTCCACATCAAGTGTTACTATCTTAGCACTTCCACCAAGTCCTCATTAGGCCTTTTCCCCACACTTCTCTTAGCGCTGTTACACCCAACCCGACCAACACATAACAGAATGTCTGCACCAAGCAACCAGTCTGTGGATTTAGACATTTATTTAAACATGAATGAGAAATAATTATGCATTTAAAGATGAACAATACCTTGCTGATCCTGATGTCTCTCACACACACACACACATCTCATTTCACATTTCACACTTTACACGGCCACCCATACTGCTGCTGTTTGCACATTGCACATATTGCATATTACATATAATTTATACAGTTTAATTATACAGTTTATACTTTTACATTTTTATATATCTTTTTTATACTTTATGGTAACTGTACTACGGCATATTTGTAGATTTTATATTTTATTTTTTTTTCTAGTGGCATTTGCCTCTTCTTATCTTCTCATTCTATTTCATCTCCCCTTTTGGGCCTAAAACAGTTGTATAAGCATTTCACTGCATATTATACTGTGTATGGGTGTGTATGTGGCTAGAAGAGATGACTGTTGTGGAATAAAAAGAGGATAAAGAGTGGGAAGGCTGTTGGTCCTGATGACATACCTGTGGAGGTCTGGAAGTGCTTAGGAGAGGTGGCAGTAGAGTTTTTGACAAGTTTGTTTAACAAGATCTTGGAGAGTGAGAGGATTCCAGAGGAATGGAGGAGAAGTGTATTGGTGCTGATTTTTAAGAACAAGGGAGATGTGCAAAGCTGTGGCAATTATAGAGGTATAAAGCTAATGAGCCAGACAATGACAGGTTGCTGAGGTTGGAACTGCCAGGCAGGAGGTCTAGAGGAAGACCAAAGAGGAGATTTATGGATGCAGTGAGAGAGGACATGAAGTTAGTTGGTGTGAGAGAAGAGGATGCAGAGGATAGTGTTAGATAGAGGCAGATGATTCGCTGTGGCGACCCCTGAAAGGGAACAGCTGAAAGACGAAGAAGAAGCCAGACAATGAAGCTGTGGGAAAGAGTAGTGGAGGCTAGGTTAAGGTCAGAGGTGAGCATTTGTGAGCAGCAATATAGTTGTTTAGAGGAAGACCAAAGAGGAGATTTATGGATGCAGTAAGTGAGGACATGAAGTTAGTTGGTTTAAGAGAAGTGGATACAGTGAATAGGGTTAGATTGAGGCAGATTATTTACTGTGGCGACCCCTTACAGGGAAGAGCAAATAAAGGTTGGACAAATAAAACATTTTATAAATTTCTCTGTTGTGAGAAGTATTTTCCACCTGCAAATAGATGGCTTCTTAATGTTACATAAAACATTGCTAAATACTTGATAAGTATTCTGGACCACCATCAAGCCAGTTTTGCGAGATGCTGTGACAAAATCTATTACTGTTAATGACTTCACTTTTACTCAACATTTTGATTTAATTTACGGTGCAGTCAGAAAATTTCGGAGTCTAGTTTCGGATCCTCCAAAGTAGGAAACATAAAGATATAATTGAAAGACCAAATTATGATCAATTTTTATAATTATAATTTTAATTTAATTAAATTTTTAATTAAAATATTTAATTAAATTTTTATTACTGAGCAGGATGTCACATATCACACATAGCGTCTGTAACAGAAAAAAACTTTCTTTTTCTCACTATTTGTATTTACACACTCTCTGTTGCAGACACACACATACATATGGTGGTTTCAGTCGCCCTTCCTGTTTGAGTTATTTTTATTTTTTATTTGTCACATACACAGTCATACACAGTACGATATGCAGTGAAATGCTCGTACGACTGCCAGTGACCTTTAAAGGAAAAAAAAAAAACTATACATAAGGAATAAATATTAATAAAAAGAAATACGATTTGACTGGTAAAACAAACTGTACAAATAAGGGCATAATAAAAATTACAAAATATAAAAATATAGGAATATGGGGGGGAGGTAAAAAAAGTATATATAAAAAATTTTAAGTGTCAATGTCTGTGCAAATGTGCATGAAAAGTGACTTATGAAAGTGTCATGTGCAATGGTTTCAGATATATGAGTATGTATAAATGTCCAGTCAATGTCAATGTTTAAAAGATATTACTCCTGTGTGGTGTTGTGATTGAGGGACCTTATCGCCTGCGGGAAGAAGCTCCTTCTCAGTCTCTCTGTGTTGGCCTTCAGGGAGCGGACAGAGAGAACAGTCCATTGTTGGGATGGCTGAGGTCCTTCACCATCTTCCTGGCCTTGGTCCAGCACCGCTTGCTGTAGATCAAGTGCAGGTCAGGGAGCTTGGTGCGGATGATGCACTCAGCTGATCGCACCACCCTCTGTAGAGCTCGTCTGTCCTGCATGGTGCTGTTTCCAAACCAGGTCTTGATGTTTCCCGTCAGAATGCTCTCTATAGTACAGGAGTAGAAATTCCTGAGTACCTTAGAGGGCAGTCTAAAGTCTCTAAGGCGCCTGAGGTGGTAGAGACGCTGCAGGGCCTTTTTCACCACAGTGTTGATGTGACAGAACCATGACAGGTCCTGCGTGATGTGAACACTGAGGTATCGGAAGCTGTCCACTCTCTCCAATGGGCTCCTGTTGATGATGGGGGTCTGGTAGTTCCTCACCTGCTTTGTACTGAAGTCGACTATCAGCTCCTTTGTCTTGCTGACGTTCAGGAGGAGATTGTTCCTCTGGCACCAGTTCTCCAGATTTACAATCTCCTCTAGGTAGGCCGACTCATCATTGTTGGTGATCAGGCCCACCACGACAGTGTCATCAGCAAACTTGATGATGGCGGTGGAGTTGGTAGTGGCCACGCAGTCGTGGGTGTACAAAGAGTACAGCAGGGGGCTCAGAACACAACCCTGGGGGGCTCCAGTGCTGAAAGTGAGTGAGGCTGAGACATGTCCACCCATCCTCACTGCCTGTGGTCTGCCAGTCAGAAAATTTTAGATCCACTGACACATTGATTAGCTGAGTCCCAGGTGCTCCAGCTTGGTGGTGAGTGTGGAGGGAATTATGGTATTAAATGCAGAGCTGTAGTCGATGAAGAGCATTTTAACATAATTCCCCCTCCGAGTGTCCAGGTGAGTAAGTGATGTGTGGAGGAGATATGAGATTGCATCGTCTGTGGAACGGTTCTGGCGGTATGCAAACCGTAGTTCAATTCAATTCAATTCAATTTTATTTGTATAGCGCTTTTAGCAATTTTCATTGCCGTGGGTGCCATTGTAGTGGGTCAAATGGGTCCGGTAGTGAAGAAATGATGAAGTCTCTGACCAGGCGTTCAAAGCACTTCCTCACTACTGAGGTGAGGGCTACAGGGCGATAGTCATTGAGAGAAGCAGGATGTGGTTTCTTTGGGATAGGAACAATGATGGACTCTTTAAAGCATGTGGGGATCACCGACTGAGATAAAGAGATGTTGAATATCTCAGTGAACACAGGTGCTAGCTGGTCTGCGCAGGCTCTGAGAATACGACCTGAGACGCCGTCTGGTCCTGCTGCTTTCCTGGTGTTCACTCCCTTGAAGGCTCTCCTCACGTCATGCTCGGAGATGATGAACGCGTTTCCGGTGCTGGCAGCTGGCGCTGCTAGCATTAGCATTGCTAGCCTTTTTAGCTGCAGCCTCAACAACAAGAGTGTCTCTATCATACCTAATGTACTAAATGGTGGTAATTTTGCCGATTTTAAAACACTGAAAACTAACTTAAAAAACAAAAACAAAGAAAAGGTGGTCGGAGCAGTCGACCTCACCGGCGCCATCTTGAAAAAGATGATTATTGATTTTACTATTCTCCCTGACAGATTAAATAAATGTTGTAGCAGTTACAGAAATGGCCATCACCTAGCTCAGGTCTTATTTGACTGACAGTTATGAGTTTGTGGTTATAAAAGGTGACTTTTCTAGTCTACTTAAGTAAAGTTTGATGTTCCACATGGTTCTGTTTTAGGCTAACTGGTATTTTTTCTCCATATGCTTCCTCTGGCTAACAATTCATAAGCATGGTATAAGCTTCCACTGGTATGCTGATGATACACAGTTATACTGTACAGTGGAACCTCGGATTACGAGCTTAATTCGTTCCGGAAGCGGGCTCGTTTTCCAAAACACTCGTAAACCAAATTTAATTTACCCATAGGAAATAATGGAAACTTTAATTATTCGTTCTACAGGCCAAAAAAATAAATACATAAATATAATTAATACAATATATAAAGTACAAATAAAACAAATTAACCTGTACTTTACCTAAAAAAATTTTTAAAAATAAATCCCGACAGATAAGGGTTTTCGTTTGTGCACGCAGGGTGTGTGTGTGTAAAATGTGCACGCACACACACACACACACACATTAACAGATAAACCGTTTTTAAAACCGTTTAAAAATGAGCAAGGAACATTTCTAGTCACACTTACGTGAGCGCATACTAACAGGATCACTGCTGTAAGTAAAACAACAACAACAACAAAAAACAAAACAAATTAAACAGCTCCTCACCTTTAAAAACAATCGTGACGGAGAGAAGTTTGTGTGTTTATTTGGCAACCTGAGAGGAGGGGGGATGAAGGGGGGCTCGCTCGCGTTTACAGCCCCCTTCTCTCAGGTTGCCAAACAAACACACAAACTCTCTGCCTTACACAGACACACACGCACACTCAAAAACACTGCAGGCACTAAGACCCAGCAGGGGAGACGCTAGGTCTCGGCTTTACAGCTCCCCTTCTCTCAGGTTGCCAAATAAACACACAAACTTCTCTCTGTCGCGATTGTTTTCGAAGGTGAGGAGCTGTTTAATTTTTTTTTTGTTGTTGTTTTACTTACAGCAGTGATCCTGTTAGTATGCGCTTACGTGAGTGTGACTAGGAATGTTCCTTGCTAATTTTTAAACAGTTTTAAAAATGGTCTCTCCGTTAATGTGTGTGGGCGCGCGCGCACCTACATCACACTGTGTATATTCCCCAGCAGGAGAGGCGATTACCTACAATTCTGCTGCAAGAGAGAGAAAAACCGTTGGCTCACTTGTGATGATGTAACGCTCGTTGTTAAAACAAGAAGCGCGTGCGTGAAACATGATACTCGGTGCTCGTTAACTAAGACAATGCTCGTTTTTCAAGTAAAAAATTATTAAAAATTGTTGCTCGTTTTGCCAAACAGTCGTAAACCGCGTTACTCGTAATCAGAGGTTCCACTGTATGTCTAAGCAAAGCCAGATGAGAGACACCGGCTTAAGAAAGTTTAGGAATGGGTTTTTAAAGTTAACTCTGCAGTCAACCCTGAATTTTGTGTTATGTTTTTCCTTCTAAAGCACCTACTGATGAGTAAAGTAGGCTATATAACACCTCACAGGGCCCACATGAAGCCCATTCTGGAGAGTACCCAATCTGTTTGCCTACATTTGGGACTCATGTGGGCATTACATGACCTGGGCTGTGATGTGTTTTCTGGATTTGGACTGACCAACAATTAAAATTAAACTGAATACACAAAAAGTTTGAAACAAGTTGTTTTCTATCTATTTACCTCTTAATTGATGGCTCTGTGTTGTCTGTGCTCAAATGCTCTTAATATTTAAAAAGTAATGTTTCGACTCTCCATTGTTATTTTTGCCCCTTTTATTGAGAGCATTTTCAGTTCACTTTTTTTTTCAGTTCAATTTATTTGTATAGCGCTTTTAACAATTGACATTGTCGCAAAGCAGCCTTACATAATCAAAAGAATTACTTAATTTTGTATGAAATGTGAATGTGTATGAATCAAAATTATAAGATTGTTCCTGATAAGCAAGCTGAGGATGACGGCGACAGTGGCAAGGTAAAACTCCCTGAGATGGTATTAGGAATAGGTAATAGTTCTATATGATGGTATGTGCAACGTGAACCCAAAACTCACAGCAACCAAACCAAAACTTTGACTTCACTCTGATTGTGACTTGACAGTCAGAGTAAAGGTGTAAATCAACCTTGTTTTTAGACAGTAACAATTAAAAACGAAATATGAACAGCAGTGTAAAGTTTATAGAGAATAAACAACTTCTCACAGGAAAAAAGCAGCAGGACGAGCAGCTCCATCTCTGCATAAACACCAGCACCTCCTTACTGCCTCCTCTCTTCACAGTGTCGCAACACTACAGGAGTTCTCTTTTCTATTCCTCAAGAAATGAAAACATACCAGTGTTAATATGTATTAACTTACTCTTAAGTGACCAGAAACCCATGTATAATTTAATACACTAAACACTAAAAAGTGCATGACTTGGGTAACTGCGTAAAATGAAACAGAGATTATTTCTGTGAATATTCTCAGTCATCCAGGTGAGATTATTTGGAAGTTGAGTCATGTCAACTGGACTTCTCTCTTGTTCAGTAGAAATGTTTTCCTGCTCATCCAAATAGCTTATTGCATCTAAGGTAAGTTTTTTTCGAATTTAAGTCCTTCAAGGTCAAAGGATCCTGTACTATCTGAAAAGGCTCATTATGTGAACAATGGATATGGTAAGAATAGGAGGGAGGGTCATTAGAGTGTAGGGAAAAGAGAGCTGTTAGAAAGACAATACAGAGATAGAGATTTGGGAGAGTCTCTCTGTAAAGACCAGAAAGAGTAAGTGTAGTCCTTTAGTGTGGCTTTTTTAGTGGGCGTGTGAAGAGGTCCTGATCTTGCTCTGTATGGGTGAAAGGACAGCGTGAAAAATAGAAGACAGGTTGTATCGAAGGATGCTTCTTATTTAGATGGCTTCTTAATGTTACATACAGTACAACATTGCTAAATACTTGCCAAGTATTCTGGCATCACTGATGGGACACACTGACCACCATTAAGCCAGTTTTGCGAGATGCTGTGATATAATCTACCACATAACTGCTCATGACTTCACTTTTACTAAACATTTCGATTTTATTTATGGTGCAGACAGACTGGTTTCGGATCCTCCAAAGTAGGAAATGTAAAAAAATTTAAAGACTGAATTCTGACCATTGTACAGATAAAACCCTTCTTTACTGTATTTATACAGATAATAAAAAGGAGAGAATCTGCATGAGCAAAAGCATAATTTTATTACTGTGCAAGATGTCTCAGTTACACCAACAGAGTCTGTAAGAGGAAAGTACTTTCTTTTTCTCCCTGCGTGTATTTACACACACTCTGTTGCACAGACATTGGCGTCTCTGTAAAAGTCGTTAGATTTTTTTCTGCTGTCCACTATTTTAGTAATTTAGTAATAACCATCTTTATTAAAAATGAGAAGTTTAGGTTCAGGATGCAGACAGTCCTTCTCAGAAATATGAAGTTAATGTATAAAACACACAAGCTGTAAAATTTTACATTGCACATGTCATCCAAAATATGAAACAAAGAGATCTTTGAAAATGAGTTCTGACCAATGTACAGATAAAACCTTTTTTCTTTTCTTGCATTGAGCTTTCCAGGGTCTCCCTCACCTACCCATTACTCCAGTCCCTCAACTGGCTTCCTGAAGTTGCTGAATCAGATTCAAAATACTGATGCTCACCTATAAAGGTAAAAACAGACCAGCACCCACTTACCTCAAAGCACTTACAGTATAACACCCCGCACTTCAACTCTTAGGACAAAGACTTGCATCAGGACTCTTCTCTGGTTTGGCATCTGTGTATTTGATGAAGTCCTCAAATAGCATCTAAAGACCTCCCCTTCCTGAAATTATTAAAATAGCATTGCTCTCTCTCATGCACACACATGCACGCGCACACCTCCCCAACAGCAGCTTTTTTTTTTTTTTTTTTGACAGATGGTATTTTTACACAGTGAACCAGTCCAGGTAAATTTGCTGAATGAGACATCAAAGCTTCTGTAAGTTCAAAAAAGTTTCCGTATGCAAAATGCCATAAATATAAATTAAATCTATGTCTACTAACTACATTGAGATAGATTTTGAATACTAAATACAATTTTTTTCATTGTAATGGTTACAAAGAAGAGAAAGAGGCTTGATCAACCCCGGCTGGGTCACCTGTGAGAGAGTGTCTGATGTTGTGAGACCCGAAACACACGATGATCTCAGGAAACATCACTGATGATGTGTCCCAGCGCAAGAGATGTATCTATACACATTACACATGTAAAGCCATTATATTTTAATTCAGTTTAAAACCAACTCCCATTAAAACATTTTATGAAGCCATTATTATGTATTACGTTTAAAAGAAGAAAAAGTGTGTCCTAGATAAGTTTTAAGCTACAAATGTGGCCATTTAGAATGCATATGTTTTCCCGCGAAATGCTGCAATTCGTCGCGCAGCAAGCCGCAAAATGCCTTAAGCAACATTCAGGAATTTAAATAAATGGTAGGACTTTATCTAAAAGCCGGACCAAGTACAACGATGAATTGTGTATAAAGTTAACCTAAAACAATATTGTTTCCAATGCTGAAGCAAACATGAATTTTATTTTGTTTTACAACAGATTTTTCATAATAAATGTGTGTATATGTGCTTCATATTATTTTCATAATGATGAAATGAGATGCGCAAATTCTTACTTTAAAATTCATAGTAAGTTTCTTACATAGTTTTCTGTAATGTCGTACACTCTAAAAAACGCTGGGTTGTTTTTTCTACCCAAGCGCTGGGTTTCCTCTGTTGGGTCATTTTTCTGGGTTATTTACAGAGAGTTGGGTAGTTTTTGTGTAACCCAGCTGCTGGGTTGAAGTTTGATTGGCTCCTCCCCCAAAGTTCACCGGTGGATTCAGCGGCTGTCAGTCAGAGCTTCGTGTCTCTCTTGAGCTCCCACACCGCTGATGACGGTTCATTTAAGGGAAAATGACGTTAAATACAAGGTCTGTATATAGACACAGCGCTGCTCTCAGGCATTCGTCATTCTGGTGGGACAGGCTCTGGAGCAATGCACACTACTTGGGGCGGTTGATGTGTGCTTCAAGGCATTTTATATTTTTGACATTAACTATTTAAAGTAGTGTGCACCTGTATAGGACTTTTTGTAATGTTGCTATGAAATAGCGAGGTCTACTTGAAAAGTCATAGACAGTGTTTGTATGTTAAAACAGAACCAGGGCTGGATAGTTTTGTTCTGCAGAAAAGATATCTAATGTCAGAGAGAGATCCTGCTCTGTAGAAGCTGCCTCAGCCTATTTGTGTTATTACTCCATTCTGCCCTCATGAGTAATAGTATAGTAATGATTTCGCTGTTGATTATCTGCTCTTGTGCTTTTAAAAAATAAACGTTTTTTCTATGAACATTTAATAGGATGTTGTTTATTGCATATATGTATGGTTTGCAAAACTTTTAAGTTTTTTTTTTGTAATAAACCAGTATATCAAAGTAATTTAACTGTTTAATAGACGTGGGTAGTTTTTTTTTTTTTTTTTTTTTTTACAGATTCACTGTAAAACATGAAAATAATAATAACCCATTTGTGAGGTAGAATTAACCCAGCATTATAGTTAAATATGACCCAGCATTTGGGTTGTATATTTAACCCATTTTGCTGGGTTAAATTAACCCAGCATTTAGATCAATAGTTACCCAGCAGCTGGGTTAAAAACAACCCAAATTTTTTAGGGTGTAACAGGGACAAAACATGAAAGACATGGCAATGCCTCGGTTTAAATGGTGTTGAAATTCACTTACGGTTATTTCCTGATAGTAGGCTACCTGATAGTGTCGAATGTCCTGACTCGTGAATATGCCAACATATCTTCGTTAAAATGTAAAATGTGTTAACATTGAGCACCATCAGAAGGCATAAATGAACAAAAACAATACTTTTTTTAGTAAATATTCTTATATGCACACAAAGTGTTTCAGGCTTTTTATAGTAATAATCATGATGTTTTTTAGCAGTTTGTGTCCAGCATGGAATAATTTTTTATCCATTATTTAACCACAGCTGGAAATAATAGCTGGAATGTGATTGTGAATTTATGACTGAAATAAAGCTGTTGTCGCTCGTACTTTCACTTTACAAAAGGCAGCGTTTTGATCAAAAGGCTGATAAACGCGTACGATTTATTGATAAAAATCCGTCCTCTCACCTTCCAAGAAGTGTGATGTTATAAAACCGGTTTCCCAGACAGGGAAATTGAGGGGTTTAAAACAAATGAATTAGACCAAGTAGTCGTCTTTGCCTAAAATGTTTTTTTGCCAGCAAAACATGGGATAAATCAGACTACATAGTTGGGGTTGATACTTTCACTGTAATTCACAAATTTATTGAATATATTCAGATTTTGTAAAATAACGACAACCGTTTCCATCCTAGTCCCTTGTCTGCATCACAATGAACTGAAGCTCAGCACGTCTTCTTTCCTTGTTTTAATCTTTAATATTTAAATGGAATATACTTAGCATAAAATATTCCTTTTTATTTATGGATAGGTGTATTACGAAGTGAAGACCTGTTGTTTGGTTGTTCAGAAAAATGTAAATTAAGGATGTTTTGAAACATAATGCAGTAACTCTAGTTAGTTAAACATGGTAAAGGTTTTAATGTTTTGTACATCCCTTTATTCATTCTTGTGTTTGTGTTTAGGTTTCACTGTTTTCCATATACATAAAACATATGGACAACAATGTTCCGGAAGAAAATTGTGAAAATACACAATTTTGTTTCAATACAGTTTTATTAAATATAGAATACAGCAGACAGTATATGGCAATTGGTCACTCAAAGTCTTTGAAAAAATACTACTCTTACTTTTCCAAAGAGGAAAACTCTATTTTTTTTCTAAGAAGTTAGTTAAAAAGTAAAGAAGTTAGTTCTTTACCTTCTATGCTTTTTGTTGCGGGCTGTGGGGACTTCCTAGCAACAGCATCGGAAATTGCTTGATGCAGATTGGAGGGCGGTGCGTTTTCCCCCTGGAACCATCATAGTTCACCGAACCTGCCCAGTTCTGGTAAACGTTGAGCGGAATCAACCTTTTAAACAAAGCAAGAGCAAATCAATCTGCCCTTGATCTTCCATCTGATCCTGTTGTGCTGGTGAAATACATTTTAGGCAGAGACGTCTGCTCAGTCTTGTTAATTCGTTTAAAACCCCTCAATTCTGCCAATTCTCCCATCAGCGAAACCGGTTTGATAACTTCACACTTTTTCAAAGGTGAGAAGAAGGATTATCAAACTGGGATCACTGTTAGCAAATACTGTAGGGGGGTTTAGATGAAGTAACAAGACAGAGCGAGCGTCTATGGAACTCCAAAGTGTTCAAAAATAAATAAATAAATCGGACATGATGAAATGAATAACTCTATGAACAAATAAGACACATGTGTAATATGAGAATGATATGAAATACTTGAACATATTTAGAAGGGAAAAAAAGCTTATTATTGAGAAATATATGTTACTATAAACACAGGGGGGAAAAAACAGTGCTCTAATATGATGCCCCCTTCACATATCTGACTCATACCCCCCCACACACACACATTAATTAACATCAATTGTAATAGCTGAACTGGGTAACACACCTAACACACAGTATGAGTGCAGATCAATCCCTGCTCTCCGTTATCACCCAGATGAGGATGGGTTCCCTGTTGAGTCTGGTTCCTCTCAAGGTTTCTTCCTATTACCATCTCAGGGAGTTTTTCCTTGCCACTGTCGCCATCGGCTTGTTCATCAGGGACTATCTGACCATTTTGATTTATACACATTCACATCTCATACAAACTTAAATAATTCTTTTGATTGTGTAAAGCTGCTATATGACAATTGTTAAATAAATAAAAAAGCAATAGTCCCTGATGAACAAGCTGATGGTGATAGTGTCAAGGAAAAACTCCCTGAAAATCACTGAACTGTCATAAACTCAACCTCAGAACTTAAATCAGTTTAATGTTTATAATCCTGGCAGCTCTCAGCCCTGATATGGATTTTTACCCATGATTAGTGATTAGAGATTGGTCTTTCATGAACGATTCATTCTTTTTAAACTAATCTTTAACGTGACTCAGATGAACGAGTAGTCTCGTAGAGTGATTCGTTCATTTTCTATTGGGCGCAAAAAGCATTGCAAAACCTCTGTATGTTATATACAGGAAACAGAAACGAGTCGTTACCTTTGAGCCTTTTTGGTCCTGAATCATTCGTTCTTTTGTCATGTGACTCATAAACGCTATGGAGCGCAGTACACAGGAAACAGTACTGAACGATTCACAGCAATAAGTCTTCAAGTCTTCTTGTTTGTTCTTTTGTCACGTGACTCCTATAGACACAATGCGGTGCAATAGATTCAAAAGAACGAACAACTCAGACTGGAAGATATGATGATGAGCTCCTCATTCTGTTCATTATAATATGTCCTTACCCAGATAGCACACACACGTTGCGGAGACGTCTATGCGACATCATCGTTTTCATTTGTCAGATGTCTGGCAGAGGGTGTTTGCTCATCTGGCAGACGTCGCCGAGACGTCTGTGAACGACGCTTAGCCTACATATTTAAGACGTAAATGAATTAAAACGTCCCTGATCCACTTTTTAGACGATGTTAATCAGATGTTCATCGTCTGCCAAATGTCTGATTCATGTCGGATAGACGTTGTTTTATTAAAACACCCCCCTCCCATTATTTTTATTAAATACCCTCAGTTAATTATAATTAACCATGGTCAACAGAATTCTGTGAAGGAAGGAAGCATAAGACAATCGGGATAAAACAGAGATTTTTATTTTATATTTCATAAAAACACTGTTTTACACCAGCAGTAACTTACAAATTTGAAAAGATGTACAAAACATAAAACACCACAAATAAGTATTAATCATAGAAAAAAAATGATACACCAACAGAAACGTTATGTACTTTAACTGTATGTACACGTTATGACTTTTAAATATGACCGTTAGATACGGTTGGTCAGGAGGGGCACTGGTGGCTCAGTGGTGGGTGTTTCGCCTGCCATGCGGAAGGCCCAGGTTAAATCCCAGCCAGTGCCCAAGCCCCAGCCACTGGATGCAGTGCTGGTCCCAAGCCCGGATAAAATAAGAGGGTTGCGTCAGGAAGGGCATCCGGCGTAAAACCTGTGCCAAATTGTAGTGCGGACTGGGTATTCCGCTGTGGCGACCCCTTGCTGGGAGCACGCGCATATAACCGTCGGTATTTTAAGTGTGATTAAAAACACAAGAAATAGCTTAAACCAAAATAACGTGACTAAAAATTGCTAAACAGCAGGTGACATTTATGTTCAGTATTTTGTTTCTATTTAGAAATATGGGAATTAATTCCTGCTTACCTTTTTCACACGCCCGCCAAACGTTGGTCTTCTCAACAAACTGTTCTTCTTCTTCTTCTTCTTCTTCTGAGTTTAACGGCGGGTTGCATCCGTAAGTGCACTAACGCCACCTTCTGTTTAATTCTCCTCTGGTGTTTCTCCACTTTATTTCCAGATTATTTATATATATATATATATATATATATATATATATATATATATATATATATATCCCGTCCACATACCAGCAAACTTTGGATGATAAAGATATGTCGTATAGACGTTGTATAGATGTAAAGACAATGTATCATTTAACAGCTCAAACAGGCGATCTACAGACGATCAAAATACGACTATAAAAAAACCAACGCGATGTTTACCAGATGATACGCTCTTTAGCAGACGTCTCCGCGACGTACCTGTGCTTTCTGGGTAGCTGCATTGTAATATTTTCATTACTGAAGACAAAATTTGTGTATGTATTCGTGTTGGGAGTCTTTTTTTATTGAAAATGTAACATTTAATTTTATTTCTTATCAAAAGATCAAAATGAATGAAATGACTCAAAAAAAGATTCGATTGAAAGATTTGATGAAAGAGATTCAAAGAACTGAGTCACTAAAATGATTCAAACTCCACGGCACAAATCACTTTAAATAAGACACAGTCACTTTTTATGCATACTTGCACACCACAGCTATTAAAATATTCTAAATCTGTTGACAAATTTCTATTTTCTTTCTATACTTTTCTACTTGATATATTGATATTTTGCTTTTTTATAGATATCTTGTTCTTATTTGTAAAGTTTATTTTACTATTACTTTGTACAGTACATTTGCACTAGTCAATCTTATTTTCTAACATACTTCTTTTATTACAGTATATTTTACTTTGTACAGCATATTTTACTAGTTAATTTTATTTTTAAAGTATTTCTTTTATTTCTTATTTTACTTTGTCCAGAATATTTTACTAGTGTAACGGTTAACCCCTAGAGGGCGCCAAAGCGCCTGGGTTTGTTTTATGTTGTAGTTTTTGTTTTAGTTGGACCTCATGTCCCAGACTGCACCTCGGTCAGGTGACATAAGGATTCACCTGAACCGAGGTAAGGTAATTAAGTTGATTATAAAGAGCCTGACTGGAGCACAGTCAGGCGTCTAGCTTTTGTTGAAATTTATATGCTTTATGTCGGTGTTTGTTTTATGTGTTTATTTAAGTTTAATAAAAGCCTATCTTGAAACGCCAGCTCGCCTCCTGCAAATATGCCACGACCGCACACACACCGATTGAGGAAGCATGACAACTAGTTAATTTTATTTTTAAAGTATTTCTTTTATTTCTTATTTTACTTTGTACAGAATATTTTACTAGTTAATTTTATTTTTAAAGTATTTATTTTATTTCTTATTTTACTTTGTACAGCATATTTTACTAGTTAATTTTATTTTTTTAAGTATTTCTTTCATTCCTATTATTTCTTATGTATAAGCTTGTACTATTCTTTTCCTTTAAGGTAACTAGCAGTCGTATAAGCATTTCACTGCATATCGTACTGTGTATGACTGTGTATGTGACAAATAAAATTTGAATTTGAATTCGAATTCCCATCACTACCCATGATGCATATGTAACAAAGTGTAAAAATAAATGAATGCATAAGTGGGGACAGCGCCGTCTGTTGGGCCGTCATGGTATTTGATGTGTAGAATAAGGATCGCCCCCAGCAGAGTAAGGAGACACACTGTGGGTGAGTAGCGTGGTTAAAACTATTAGAGAAATATCAGTTATTAAAAACACATAAATAACAATTTTTTTGTGGATTCATCCGTTTGTGAACTTGTTCGGTAACTGTTATGACTCATTTGGCATCAAATGTGTTATTTATTATTGGGTTAATTTGACTTTTTGTTTTTTTAGACTCAAATTAAAATTCTAAATCAAATTAAAATTTTATTTGTCACATACACAGTCATACACACTATGAAATGCAGTGAAATGCTTACAAGACCGCCAGTGACCTTAAAAAGAAAATAAAAACTATATATAAGGAATAAAATATTAATAAAAAGAAATAGGAAGAAAATAAAATTAACTAGTAAAATAAACTGTACAAATAAAGGGCATAATAAAAAATATTACAAAATATAGAAATATAGGAATATGGGGGTGGGGGTATCTTATCGCCTGCGTAAAGAAGCTCCTCCTCAGTCTCTCTGTGTTGGCCTTTAGGGAGCGGAATCGCTTTCCAGACCGCAACAGAGAGAACAGTCCATTGCTGAGGTCGATGAAGAGCATTTTATCATAATTCCCTTTCCTAGTGTCCAGGTGAGTAAGTGATGTGTGGAGATGTGAGATTGCAAACAATCTCACATCTCCTACTTGACTTGTAGTTAATCTGTGTTATCTTGTGTTTTATGTAGAGCTGATTTATTTCTCATGCGACAAAATCTTTATTTCCACATTATATCCTCATTGTGCAGGTATGTTACAGAAAATGTCGTTTTAAATTGTTTGAAGGATTAATTGGTTAATTTGTTTAGGGGTTGTGCATGTTCATCACTAGGGGATATTATCACTTGAATGCAATTGAATCATAATTAAATGTATGTAATTTGTAATGTTTATTGTAACTGTCAACTTAAAGAAAAGAAATTCCACTATACGATTTTATTTTAAGAGATTTTATTTGATAAAGTATTTAAAATAAGAATACTGTTTTGAATTTAAATGAGCAGAGCTGATGAGACACGCTGTGGTGCTGATTAATTTCTCATGCAACCAAATCCTTATTTTCACATTATATCCTCATGGTGCAGAGGCCATCCAGGCAAGACCGTCACACATAGCAGCTTTTAAAGTAAACTAATAGTCACGCAACGAAGAGCTCACTAGTGTCCTCTGGTGGCCATGCTCTGTATCTGAGAAATAGGTCAGAATTTTAAATCCGTGAAGACACTTCTGAGTTTTAGATATTTTTCTTCAAAAAATTAAAAATCACATCCAAATATCTGATTGAATTAATGAAAAAAGACAGTATCTGTTGTTATGTGCAAAAACCTCTTTAATAATTAATCAGCAGTAGACAAATACACACATTACAGGGCAATAAAATACATAATGAAATATTTTACAAATATTTTCATATTAAACAGAAAAACAACAATAAACCTTAAATCAGTTACAAAAGTTATTTTCTTCTTCTTTTTTTCCTTTGCAGGTTTTGTTACAATTCTAAACAAATTTAGCAATTTGCTCCAATCCACACAAGATGCTGTGCTGCTTGTTCATGTGTGAATAGTTGAACCTGTAGGATTATAGAAGAATTGGCGATATTTTATAAATTATAATATTTTTAGTCTTTCGGCTGTTCCCGTCAATAAGTCGCCACAGCGGGCCATCCGAACCGCACAACCACTTGGCACAGGTTTTACGCTGATGCCCTTCATATATACAAACATACAGAGTCAGCTAGAATAATGTATTCACACTTAAACATGAAAAATATCATCTCTTTAGATAATCACGTGACTAATGCCATGTTTAGAAGAAACATAACACTACACATTGCTGCCATAATTCGATTCAAGGTTATACTAAATACTAAATATTAAAATAAGTGCTATTTATAACATAAACAAATAAAAAAAATTATTAATATTAATAATATCAGAATTACTATAAGTAAGACAGTATAAATCTTACATTCTCATTATAGGCCAAGCCTTTCTACAGGTCTGATCCTAGATTAGAAATAAACAGAGGAACAGAGATCGATCTACTGAATGCTTAAAATATAGCCTAAGACTGACCTCAAATTTAGTTCCTTTTCAAACCTCGTTAAACCTCATTTCCGTTTAAAGTGGATATTGAGAATTAGTTCATTTTCTTTGTACTTGCATGTGAATGGTACTTTAATTTTATCTGTTTGATATCAATTTGTTTTAAAAGGTGCTATATAAATGAATATTGATTTGATTAAGAAAAAACATGAATATTAATATATATCATTCAACATATCATCCTTTATTTAAAAACACCTATTAACAGTTAATTATCATGTTTTACTCCTTTTATACATTTTTTTTTAATCACAAAAGCCAAACAAACAAAGATAAAAACAATCTGTAAATATCGGCAGTTATTAATACCAGCAAAACAGCAAAATCGTATTTCCTAGCAAACAGTCCTGACTCGGGTAAGTGTGTAGTGCTGCAGGCGGTGAGAGTCAGAACACAGTAGCAGGTTAGACTAAAAATATCAACAGATAAATTGTATAACATTTTAACTAAAAACACTAAACCTAATGACTGCAGTATGACAGTCTGGTAAACCTACGGTCCTCACACACACACACACACACACACACACACACATCACATACATTACTCTCATTATCTCAGTCTGGACTGATGCAGTGTGTAACACTAACATGTTTCTGCAGAAAAGCGCTAACAGGAAGTTAAATACAGTGCCATGATAAAGAATCACAGCGTGAGAGAAGCAGCATTCGAGTTAAACTAAAGCAGAATAAATTTAATGGACAATCAGAAGCTCCATCAGGGAAGACTTTTCACTCCACACTCTTTTCCATCTCTCCATTCTCTTTACTTCCATTTTCAGATCCAACACCTTTTCCTTCAGCAGGGATGAACGGTTTCTCTTCAGATCTGGAAGGAGATTGATCCATCTTTCCCATTGTTTCACCGCATTCATCATAATCTTCTGTCCTGTACTCACTCCCTTCATCACAAGGTGCAAACCGCTTTCGCTTAAAGAAACCACACTGAGGACGAGAGAGAGAGAGCGACAGAGAGTTTTAGCATTTTATACACGCTGTACTGTGAAATGATTTAAGGGAGGAGACTATTTACATTTACACACACACACACACACACACGTCTATTAGTGTATTTACTTTTCTATTTTAAAGGAAAACCCTGTGACCCTCCACCCCACCAATAACACCAACCCCTCTTTAAGTCTTAGTTCAGTTTATTTTAAGTTCATTCTCCCTGTTACATTTCATTAAGTGTGTAGGTGCGTCCATTGTTTATTTGTTTCTCCATGTGTTTTTGCGGTTCTCCCTGTGTGTGCGGTGCTGCATCCTGCTTTTTTACTACTCTGTGCTTCAGTGTTCCGCTGCGGGTATTTTGTTTGGCGATGTTTTCTGTGGTGAAGGTCTCGTCTCTTCTTCTCCTGGGTTTAGCTGCAGTGTTTTCTTTGGGTGCCGGTGGTGGTGTGCAGTTCTGTGGCTCCTGGACCTCTCCAGTGCAGACGTTAGGGGCGTGGTCAGTGTTTAGGGGCGTGGTCGCTGTCAGCGCTGAATACCGTATGTGCATCAGGATTTACACTCGTGTTGTGTGTCTCTGTGATGCTGGTATGTTCAGGACTGATCTTCATAACTTGGGTGTGTCGCTTCGTAACTTCGTAAAGTTCCACAGCGTTTTCCCACCGGTTGTTCTCGTGCTGCTGCCGCTGTTTCCCGGCTGAGTTACCCCCTGAGCTACCCAGCTGCACACCTCAATGCAGACAGCTCAGCCTTTTATTTCCACTGTCATCACACTCAAAAAAATCCTTAGCTACTCCATGGTGGCAAAAACAGTATAACCGTTCTCCCCCTCTTTACACTTAAAATGTGTAAAAAAAATGTTTCTTCCTGGTTATATAAACCATTAAAATCTGCCTGCGGAAGAACAGGATGTGTCTCACGCAGCAGCTCTTACACCCGAGCAGCTGATAAACTTCCCAATTCCTTCATTATTGCTTCAACCTTAAACGGGAACGAGTGCATGCTTTTATATTACCACTCTTGTCACAGGTACAGACAGAGGATTAACTCCCAGATATATTCCGCTCTTTGTGAGGAACACTACCACTGCTTTGTTCATCCAGGAGGCAGAGTAGATGTTCTCACACCTGACCTGCTCTCCTACCGCTAGCAGCACCTCCTCTACCTGTTCTCCATTCTACAGCACACACCTAATGCCGTCCCGGAGAGACTGAGTTGCCCCATTCACTCTCTTTCACTCTAAACTTTTTTTCGTTGTTGTAACAACATTAACTAATAAAAAAAGGAAAGTCAAAACTTGGCAAGATGTGAAACAGCCTTCCACGCGTTCTCATCACAGAAAGAGAGAGAGAGAGATTGTTCTAATCTTCACAGGCAGGTGTTTTTAATCCTTCACGTCTAATGCAACAGTGTTGAAGTGTTCCAGTTTCTCCTGGTGTATACTGATGATACTGGTTTGTGCCAGTGTATATTTGTGAGGTGTGTATTGGGGTGTACTAGTCAGTGTTGGTGTTCATATGCAGTGTGTACCAGTGTGTGGTGTGTATTGGCGTGTATTGGTGGGTAGTATGAAATGGAATGTGTTGTGTTTAATGCCAAGTTCTGAGTACTGACTGCATCCTATAATGGACAAACATTACTGAGCTGAGCTCTGATTGGATCTCACCTTCCACAGCAGGATGATGAAGATGAAAAGCAGTAAAAGTCCTCCTCCTACGCCTGTTCCGATTATCATAATCATATCAGGAGGAACAACCAGCTCTGCTTTTACACTGATCTATAAACACACACACACACACATTTAAAAATGCTCTGACAATCATGACCATGTTTGTGTTCTAATAAAGTCTGTGGGAAAATGTTCCTGTGCTTGGTGGTTTAGATGTTCTCAGACATGTGAGATAGACAATTGGTTGCTTTATAGTCATTATTTTGCAAGACTTTTAGTCACACTACCACCACCACTGATGTCTCACACCACTCTGTGTGTGTGTGTGTGGGGGGGGGGGGGGGGGGGTCATTTTAACAGTATATCTCAGTATATGACTTGGGCTACGTGTTCAGCTATAATTCAAAGCCACATCTGAGATGTCACATGCACTTTGTCACTGTTTAGATTTTCACAAGAAATAAGAAGAAATTTGCAACATCACTTGTGACATTATGGGGTTCTTTAATTCCTCTTTCTCTCTCTCTAAGATTTTCTTTATTTCTGCAATTCTTGACTTCCAGGTAAAGCTTGACCCCGCCCCCACTGCCACACACTTTTATTACACAATCTGTGATCATCATAAAATGCAAAGGCGTGACCACTATCGCAGGACAAATGAAGCAGAAAATGCATGTCTTTCAGGGCAGAAGTCTTTGTAGGATGTAAATCTTCAAGGCCAGGGCACAAACTGTATAAAAGGACCTGGACAAACCCTCCCTGACACCACTATGTTTTCTGAAGAGTGTTTTCGGAGCTCTTGGCAGGAGCCTGACTGTTGCTTGGAACACACCTTCTTACATCAGTTATCTCTCGCCCAGATAAAATGCTAAAGCATTAAACATTAATTAATATGCAAAAAAGACTTTGCGTTTGATTTAAGACCATCATCCATACCCTACATGTCATCCCATGTTAACTCCTAATTACAGATTTATGGCTTAATATAATTATAACTTGTGAGTTGGACAGAATTCAACTGGAGGTAGCTTCCATTAAACACAAACTTTTAGTCTAATATATAACTCTATAGTGCAATACATATATATAACCCTATAAGTCGAATATACAATGTGTGCAATACAGCCTCTGAAAATGTGCAATACACTATGTATAGTCTATGTCTAATTTCCTGCATAATATATCTCTGACTGCTCTTATTAATATTAATGTATATACATATTTACACCCTCATATTTATACTACTATGCTATCTTTGTGGCTTAAACTGGACCTGGGTCCTAATTTCGTACCAGAACATGGAAGTGTGCTGGTATGACAATAAAGATCCTTGATTCCTTGAATCCTTCTTGGCCCAGGGGTACAGCAGCAAAATGTATAACACCCTCATTGTACTGCAGTTTATGACACTGATAACGTTGTGCTGAAGATTATTTACACATCATATATTCATCACAAGGTATTGCTATTGGTTCATGTACAGTACCATATTTCAACACAGGTGCAGAAGTCATCTAAAAGCTGGGGGTTTATTCTGGTTTCCCCTGGGTGTCCTGGTTTCTGTCTTTGTTTCCCAGCATGCACTGCACCGGGATTTTGGCAGTAACATTAGCACGTTTCAGGTGAAGAAATTTGGAATGAGGATGCTGACTGTCACTGAGGCTGTCATAGTCTGGTAGCGATGGGGGAAGACCAAAACTGGATGCATTGGCCAGCATCTTAATGCCAGCTGAATCTCAGGAGCTGGCTGTAACTATACACTAAACTTCAAGGCAGCAGTCACAGTCCATTAGCGGCTCACCCTCGGCAAGCTGCCCAGCGACAAAGAACACTCCTCAAAACAAACACGCCATGGCACTCAAAGCAGACTTTATCTATCTCAGATCTCTCTGACTACTCCTGATATTATATAACTAATATTCTTTTATTCAGGGGCCAAGACCATCAGCCAAGTTGTGCCACTAGCCACGTCATATTTGGTGACCCTGCCCCTCACTTTCCCTCTGATGAAGTAGCCGCAATGCTGTATGAGCTTCTTAGTTTCAATTTCCTTCGTGAGTGAGAAGCAAAACATTAGGGTGTGTTCCCATCATGGGTGAATCATGATACCGGCCCGACAGTAATTCACCACTGACAGCTAACCCCACTGAACATTTACACCACTGACTGACACACACAGTCAGTTATATATTGGTTTATTCTATCATTTTCTTCCTTGATCCAGTAAACTGTAAACACACACACACAATAAACTGAGACAGGAAACAGAACCTACATGAGCACGATGAAATCTGCTGGAATCGTTCTGTAAAATAAAATAAAGGGGAATTAAAAATAAGCAAAAAGACACTAATTTATGACAAACACATACACTGTGTATTGTGTGTGTGTGTGTGTGTGTGTGTGTGCGTGCGTGTGTGTGTGTGTTTCTCTCCTCACCTCGCTGTGACCAGATAACTGATGATAAAACTTTTTATCAAAGTCCAGCTGAGCAAAGACTGAAAAATCGTCCTCCTCCTTGAAACCACTGAAAGACCATTTCTGTAGAGGAACAGAAGAAAGTGAGTCAGCTGTACAGTTACAGTATGTGTGTGTGTGTGTGTGTGTGTGTGTGTGTTACCTCTGAATATTGCTGTTTATTAGGGAACGTGACGTTTGCACTCAGATTAATATAGACAACAGACCCGGGATCCAGTGAGAAAGGTCGACAGGTGAAATTCACAAACTGCTCCGTCAAAATGTCCTGCAGTGAAAACACTGTGTCAGTAACTGAACATTACATCATGACAAAAACTGTTCATTCCTATGTAAAGGCCTGTAATATATGATGTACTGTCTTTATACAGCACAGTCGAGTTATTAACATAGTCAGGTTTTACACATGATTTAGAAACACACAGAGCTGTGCAGAAGGTCCCACAATTTACAGACCAGAAACCAATTTGTAAGTGCTGAAAATGTTTGTCTTTTATTTTTGAATTGTGATTTGTATTTCCAGGATGTTCGGTCACATGGGTGGTGCAGGTGGATATTTATCTAATTGTGTTTGTTGTCTGAGTAGTGGGAGAGAGGGGGCGAGTAGTGGGAGCGCTCACTTTCTGTTGACCGCCATAAGCCGTATGCTGTAATGTTCTTTTATATGTTACACTGTGTTGTTAATAAAAGGGTGAATACAAATGAACGGGAACGCGTCACAGAGGAATTCCTTCTACTTAGCCTTTCAGCGGCTATAGGGTGTCGCTACAGGCTAGTCAACAGAAATTTGCTTCGCATATTTGGATTATGGACGCATTTTGGAACGGCTTTTACTGGCACAACGTATGTTCATCTCATTGAGCTGTAAAGTGGAGCAGCCGACACACGACGACACGCAGAGAGGCAGAATGAGGTATGTCTGCGGTTTAAATGGATTCTAGCTGCATTGCTGTTAAGGGAGATGCGGTGATAGCCGCTATATTTAATTGGCATTGGATTGACATGCAGTGTGAATTGCTCTTGCGTGTTAGGAGCTCACGTGTGCTGCCCTACTAAGTTCATTCATTCATTGTTGGCTCTGTGCGCGCTGATTGTGATGTTATGTGGGATTGAGTTCAGCGGATTGTTGGTTTTAAGAATGAACTCTGAGGAGATGGAACACGCTGCTGATAGCAGCAAATGAGAGCATAAGCCCATGGCAAAGGCCATGGCGGCTAAAATTGAAGCCTTACAAAAGGATCGCAAGAGTAAAGTGAATAAAGTAAAGAATATAATTGTGTCCATGAAAGAGTTGATGAAATGTGATTATAAGGAGTCTCAAGTGTCTTCCATGTTGAAAACAATACAACTGTTGATGGATGGTGCACGTGTGTTACACAGAGATGTATTACCTTTGCTTCTTTCTGAGGAACAAACTAAACAAAATGAATGGTTTGATTCAGTTTCCAAACATTACAATGGCTTTGTGAAAAATGTTGAAGATTGACTAACTGAAACTGGGAAAAGGTGTGATGAAAGTGTTTTAAATGCTCAAATAATGGATGCACATTCTGCTCAAGGAAATGAGAATGAAAATCTTGGTGCTGCACCTTTGGATTCTTAAAATTCTAGGACTGTGGAATCAAATGCAACCTCTCAGAATATTTGTGACTCTGATATTGCACCCTTTGTTGAAGCTGTGTCCACAACACAAAGTTCTCAGCCTGCTGATGTAATTCAACAGAATGAATGGGATAGTGTTTCAAATATAAGTAGCAAAGGATCTACTAAAACGTTGTTGTCATCTCATGGATCTCGATTCAGTTGCTCTTCCATTTTGTCTACTCGTCTTAAGGCTGAGGCAGACTCGGCTGCCTTAAGGGCCTCTCATCAAATGCTGCAGATGAAACACGCCTGGAAAGAGCAAGAGGAACAGTTGAGGAGAAGGAAGGAAAGATTGAAGTTGGAAATGAAATTGGCAGAGTCAATGGCCAGGGTAAAGGTTTATCTAAATGTAGATACAGAATCGCATGCTTCTGTTAACAATATTGTTGCAAACCCTCGCCATTCTGATGTGGAATCATGTGCCCTTTCAACTAGCAACACTTTGCCTACACTAAGGATTTCAAATCATTCTCAATCCCAGTCAGTGCAACAGCAACAGTCAACAGGATCTAAAACAAAGGTTTCACAGTCTGCAGTACTTAATGTACCATCATTGGTTAACCAGAGTGTCGGACCCAGTGTTCAAAATGATGTGAGTAGCCAGAACATACTTAAGCTTATTGATAAGCAAAATGAAATAGCTACCTTGCTGGTAAAACTTGTCTTCGCTTCCACCCAGAGAAATCCCCTATTTTGAAGGAGACCAATTGCGTTTTCATGAGTTCATGCGCTCATTTGAAGAAGTTGTTGAAAGGAGAGCAGACAGTCCAAGAGATTGTCTCCACTTCTTGGAGCAATATACGCATGGACAACCAAAGGAACTTGTTATGAGTTGCCAGCACATGATCCCTTCGCAAGGTTATCTAAGAGCTAAGACCTTGCTTAAGGAAAACTTTGACAATAAGGTGAAAATAGCTTCATCATATATGGAAAAGGCTTTTTCTTGGAAGGTTATAAAATCTGAAGACGCTAGGGCTCTACAAGATTATGGTCTTTTCTTAAGGAGTTGTTGTAATGCTATGGTTGATGTTCACTATATGAATGAGTTGAATCTCACTTCTAATATGCAAGTTATCCTTTCAAAGCTTCCTTATAAATTAAAAGATAAATGAAGAGCTGTTGCATATGATCTTAAGGAGCAAGGCCACAATCAAATCACCTTCTCTGAAAATTCTCACAGATCCGGTGTTTGGCAACATTCAGGAAACTTCACCTGCTGGAGGTAGAAAGGCGAGTACTAGAACGATCTTATCAAAACCCAGAAGCAGTTTTGCAACCACTATTACTGCTACACCAGAGGTAAAGGATCACAGTAGGTGATCTACTAATAGAATTTGTCTCTTTTGTGATGGAGAACACTTGTTGGACGAATCATAGAGAAAAAAATAATTTCTTGAAAATGAAAGGAATTTGTTTCAGCTGTTTGAGTACAGGACATATTAGTAGGGACTGCAAGAGGAGAAGTATTTGTAATGTATGTACTCTCAAACACCCAAGTTTTTTGCACATTCATCCTTATATGAAAGAAGACTCTTTGGACAAAAAAAGGTCTGAATTAAAACCAGCAGTCTCTCTTCAATCTAGTGGTGTTACTGGGGCTGGTAAAGACATCTGTGCATTGTCTATTGTTTGTATAGTTTGTGTTAAATCAAAACGGGGTAACAATGTTGTAAAGACATATGCATTTCTTGACTCTGGGAGTTCTGCTTCATTTTGCACGGAGAGTTTGATGAACAAGCTTAATCTTACTGGAAAGAAAGTGAATATTCTGCTCAGGACTATGAGTCAGGATAAATCTGTTGGTAGCTATGTTCTGAAGGACCTGGAAGTTTCTGGGCTGAAGCAAGAATATTACTGTGCCTTGCCAGAGGTGTATACTCAAAAGAACATGCCAGTGACTACAGCAAACATTGCTTCCCAGAAAGATCTTGAACGTTGGCCACATTTGAGTCACATATGTTTGCCAACAATAAATGCCAACATTGAGCTTTTAATTAGAACTAATGTTCCAGAAGCATTGGAGCCTTGGCAGGTTGTACGTAGTGAAGATAATGGCCCAAATGCCATACGGACAATGCTTGGTTGGACAGTTAACGGACCTCTCAAGGGAGTGAGTATGAATAAAGATACTGATGATGATAGTGCTGAAAGACTTCCTGTGACTGTGAATAGAATTGCTGTACTGAAGTTGGAGGAATTATGGAAACAGCAGTTTAAGGCTGACTTTCCCAAGACTGTACATGGGGAACAGATAGCAATGTCAAAAGAAGACCATCAATTTATGGATTTTATGTCTCATTCAGCAAAACTGATCAATGGTCATTATAGCATTGGTCTACCATTTAGAAATGCTGAAGTGGTCATGCCAATGAATAGGAGAGTTGCGGAACAATGTGCCTTAAGTCTTCAAAAAAGGGTTTAAGTTGAATAGTTCCTTTCATGCAAATTATATAGCCTTCATGGAGGATGTTATTCAAAAAGGTTATGCAGAAAAGGTACCCATGGCAGAATTGAAAAGATGTGATGGACGTCTGTGGTATATACCACATCATGGGGTATATCATCCCAAAAAACAAAAAATTCGAGTTGTGTTCGATTGTGGAGCTTCTTTTCAGGGTGTAACCTTGAATAGCATGCTCCTACCAGGTCCCGACTTAACCAACTCACTCTCGAATGTCCTTGTACGATTTGGACTTGAGCCTGTTGCCATGATGGCTGACATCGAAGCCATGTTCTATCAAGTCAGAGATTATCCAGAAGACTGTGATATCTTGAGATTTTTGTGGTGGCCAGAAGGTAACATAAATCACAGTCTGGAAGAATACAGAATGCTGTACCATCTGTTTGGTGCGACATCCTCACCAAGTTGTTCAAGTTTTGCCTTGAGGAAATGTGCGACAGATCAAAGGAATCTATTTGACTCCAAGACACTGGATGTTGTCTTTGATAATTTCTATGTGGATGATTGTCTTGTTTCAGTTCCTTCAGAATCAGATGATGTGCAGTTATACAAAGATTTAACTAGTATGTGTGTCAATGGAGGGTTTAAATTGACCAAATGGATGAGTAACAACCATGTTGTATTGACTGCTATACCCGAAAAGGACAGAGAGACAAAGGTAAGGGATTCAGATTTTGATTATGATGCTTTAACTCTGGAAAGAGCTTTGGGAGTACAATGGTGTGCTGAATCAGATGCCTTTCAGTTTAAAGTTGTAGTTAAAGACAGACCTCTTACTAGGAGAGGAATTCTCTCAGTGGTTAGTTCCATTTACGATCCTCTAGGATTTCTGTCACCTGTGATTTTGTCTGCCAAAAGGATATTACAAGATATTTGTAGAGAAGGAATAAAATGGGAAAATGTTATTCCTCCTGTATATGTTCAACGTTGGATGAACTGACTGGATGATCTTCATCGTTTGGAGAGTTTTGAGGTCAAAAGATGTGTGAAGCCGGATGGGTTTGGAGAAGTAATGTCTGCTCAAATGCATCATTTCTCAGATGCTAGCGAGCAAGGATATGGTGTGGTATCCTATTTGTTGCTTTATAATGAGCAATTACTAGCACACTCTACTCTTCTGGTAAGCAAGGCAAGAGTTACACCTTTAAAGCCCATTACAATCCCTCGTCTGGAACTTACAGCTGCTACACTGGCTAGCCGCATTGACAAAATCTGGGTGAAAGAACTTAAGATGCCTTTTCAGGATTTAGTTCTTTGGACGGACAGTACTTCAGTACTTAAATCTATTCGAAATAAGACCTCAAGATTGTGAAGTGCTATGTGGCTAACAGAGTGTCTGAAATTTTAAGTGTTTCAGATGTAAAACAGTGGAGATATGCAAGTTCTTCAGAAAATCCTGCAGATTTGGCTTCTAGAGGAGTGAATGTGGATACATTCTTGAAGAATGAGTTGTGGATTTCTGGTCCCAAGTTCCTTGCTCAACCAGCAGAAGAGCGGCCAAGGGATTCAACGGACAGAGACTTGATGTTGTCTCACGACCCCAAGATCGAAAGGATTGCTCTGGTAAATAGGGTTCATGTCAAGAAAAAATTTGATCCAATATCACAACTCATCAATTATTTCTTTACTTGGATCCGATTTAAAAAAAGCTGTAGCATGGATACTACGTTTGAGAAAAATTTTGATGGACCCTAGCAAGGAAAGGAAGAGGCTGCAGGCTGCTCTTGTTTGTTGTATAGATCCATATCTACAGAAGATGACTATTGACAAGGAAATGCAGATGTTTAAATGTTCTGTGTGTAAAGACTTGCTTTTAGTGGAAGACCTGGAAAAGGCTGAAATAGAAATCATTCGATTCTGTCATAAGAAGAAATTCTCTGAGGAGCTGACAAGTCTTGGAAGGGAGGAAGTAGTTAAGCGAAACAGTCCACTCTATAGCCTCAATCCTATATTACAATCTGATATTGTCAAGGTTGGTGGACGTCTTGGTAAAGCATTAATATCTGAAGTATCAAAACACCTGATTATATTGGCTAAAGAGTGGCATATTTCTAATTTGATTCTGCGTCAAATTCATGAAGAGGTGGGACATAATGGAATGAATTACATGCTGGCTGCCCTTCGACAACGATATTAAATCCCTGGAGCTAGTGGAGCCATAAGGAGAATTCTTGCAAAACGTGTAGTGTGCAAAAGATTCCATGGAATTCCTGGCCATCAACAAATGGCTGATTTACCTCAAGATCAAGTTTCACCAGACAAACCACCCTTCACATGTGTTGGTGTTGATTGTTTTGGCCCTTTTGAGATCAAAAGAGGGAGAACAATCATAAAGTGCTATGGAGTCATTTTTACATGTCTGGCCATTAGAGCCGTTCGTCTTGAAACGACTGCATCATTAGACACGGATTCATTCATTCATGCATTAAGGTTGCATTTCATTGCTCGACGAGGACAAATTACTGAAATACGTTTAGATAATGGCACAAATTTTGTTGGAGGTGAACGTGTTATACAGGAAGCAATACAAAATTGGAATCATAGGCAGATCAACGATGTTCTTCCTCAAAATAAAATAAAATGGATCTTTAATCCTCCAACTGGTTCTCACCATGAAGGGATCTGGATAAGGCTCATCAGGTCAATAAAGAAAATTCTGAATTCCATTTTGCGAGGACTAAACTTGGATAAAGAGGGCCTTTATACATTCTTGTGTGTATAATAATCGACCCATAACCAGAACTTCTTTGGATCCCAATGATTTGGAGGCTTTAACACCTAATCATCTCCTCCTACTTAAGACAGAACTTGCATTGCCACCTGGGTTGTTTGTAAAAGAAGATTTGTATACCCATTGAAGATGGCGACAAATTCAATACTTGTCTAATATATTTTGAAAAAGATGGATAGGTGAATATCTACCTTTACTTCAGGAACGGCAAAAGTGGAAGGTTAAGACACGTAATTTTCAGTTGGGAGATGTTGTACTGGTAGTGGATGATAATGCACCTAGAAATTCTTGGATCATGGGCAAGATCATTGAGACGACACAAGACAAGAAAAAACTCCCTTTATTTCTCTATATAATCTCTTGCTACACTAATGCATTTATCCCAGTGTGTCACTAGAGCTTGGACACCATCAAGGTAGAAAGCTTTGGCAGGTCAGGACTGTACAGAGGATGTGGCAATAACTAAGTTCAATTCAATTCAATTTGATTTGTATAGTGCCAATTGCAGAGGTGGAAAATAGTAATAAAATGTTGTACTCAAGTAAAAGTACTGTTACTTTAGTAAACTTACTGAAGTACAAGTAAAGTTTGTTCTCCATCAATCTATCAGTGCAGTGGTTTCCAGGGTGCAATTTTTTTCCTTCCCCGTTGTATTATTCATATTATTTTTCATTTTCGTTCATTTATTTTTTACTTAGTAGTAAATATGATTTAAAATGTAGTAAAGTACAATTTGTTAAACAAAACATACTTAATTAAATAAGTAAGTAAAATTACAGATTTTAAAAAATAATTTTAAAAAGTAGAAGTACACAAAAAATCTAATCAATTATAGTAATGTGAGTAAATGTAATTCATTACTTTCCACCTCTGGGCAATCGTGATTGTCGCGAAGCAGCTTTACACAATCAAAAGAAACTCCCGGCCGAGTTCCTATAATGTGCAAGTGGTGTTAATGGATGATTGTAAGGACAGTTTCCACAGACAGATGCATCTCTTTTTCAAATTGGTGACAAATTATCTGTCAATTTTAAAGGGTCAGGCATTTAATTCACTGAATGTTCATGTAAACAACTGCAGTTGGCGCCAAAGTCACCTCGGCCAGGATAAACATACATGGGAGTAGTGCCTCCTTTAAAAGGTCTGCACTATTCAAGTGTTAAGAGTCTCATCACCTTTTGTGCTTACAGTCTTCTGTAAATGTCAATCACTTTCACGCCTTCATTTCAGCACACGTCCCAGTTTGAATTGAACGCCCCTTGTATATCTGTCAGATTATAGTTGGTTCTTTCAACAAAGACTCTGATTATGAGCAGCTCTGCAAATCACATGACTCTGTTTGTCCTGTACTTACATGTCACACCTGTTTTACTTTTGTGTCTTTGCACCCATATAAACATCTCTGGTGTTTTCTTGCTTGAGTAAAAACCTGAACTATGTGTGTTTCATTTCATTCATACTTCACTAATTTGCCTGCATGATCTGACAATATCTATAATTACACACAGTGTATCTATGTGTGTCACTGTAACGTGTGTGTGTGTGTGTGTGTGTGTGTGTGTGTGTGTCAGTGAGAGTTTCCTTTTATACAGAATTTCAGTAATGGCACGCAGGAGTCGAGTTCCATAAAAAACAATAATAAAATCAACAGGAAGTAAACAAACAATAACTTACATCATGTTTCTGAGGTGGTATGATGCTACAGACTGTAATATTCTGTAAGAAAATAAAGTTTATTAGTGTAGTCTGTAAATAATTATTAAACACACAGATAAGTATGTTTTTATAACAAGAAGTTTAACAATATCCTATTTTTTGTAACTGCAGTAAATGTGTAAAGTGCTGCTGATGCATCAAAGGTGGAGTCGTGAAGATGGAGTGGGCAATTTCACAATTTTTCATCTGTGCAGGATTAATGCTGTTCATATTTATATATTGTACAATGTTTGACTGCAGCAGCATGCCGGTGCTTCAGTCATCCCACTTCAATTGCACTTACAAAGACCCTCAGGATAAACTTTTTCTCAGGATGAAGCCTCAGGATGAAGCTTTCATTTTGCTATTTGGTCTTGTCTCAGTAGCAGTGGAATGGCTCAATCCTCATTGGGCTTTTCAACTTCTTCCTATATAACCAATATAAAGCATCCTAAGCAGCAACAAGAGGAAAGGAGCAAGCACAAAATCCCCACACACCACATCATGGGCACAATCATCAGACAGGTAGGATGTCGACAGAGACATAAACAATTATCGTTTAACACAATTGACACTAAAAGGCCTTAACAGAAGGCCAACATAATTAATAAGGGCCATCCTAAAATCCTGGCGAAGACAAGGAAAAAGACAGTACCATTAATGACTGGGAAGGATATGGACCAGAGGAGAGACGCTGGGTAACAGCAGAAGATATTCTAGATTCTCTGTTGATAAAGAAATTTAACACGAACCACCCTAACCAGTGTCAACCAGGCAGAAGAGGGAGAAGAAGGAAACGTATAAAGGGAAACTAAATACTCCTAGCATATAAGCTCTGACTCACCTGAGTACTAATTACACATAAACAAGATGCTCCTATCAGTACCTACATCCAGCTTTATTATTATTCACAAAAGGTAATAAATATAAGGTAAATGGTCGGGCAATTCTAATACACCAACCACGTTTTATATAACATGAACTAAGGTGGTTTCTATGTGAAGTGGTAATGGTGTTTCCAAGAAAAGGAACACAGGTTCCCTTGTTGGCAAGTTTTAATTTTTTTTGTTGCCTATACTTGTCCAAACTAGTCTCAAAGATCAGCACACAGAACCTCCACTCAGGTAGTTGAACACAACTGGTATGGTCAGGTAAAGCTTAAGGTCATTGTTACATTTAGGCATTTGGGAGACGCCCTTATCCTTTATCTCTTTTTACATCTGAGCAGTTGAGGGTTAGAACCCTTGCTTAAGGGCCCAACCACAACCTGGTTGTGGGATTCAAACCTGGGACCTTCCGAACTGTAGTCCAATGCCTTAACCACTGAGCTATCCCTATCCCCTAGCAACCACACAGTATCTTTATACACTGTTATGTGGTGTGGTATGGAGAGCCGCACCATGAGATGTTGTAATATTTATAAGAGCCCTAACGCCGGGCTTTAGATTTTGTTTAAAAAAAAATGTCTATGAAATAGAAGTGTGTGAGAGTTCTTGTGATATGCATGGGAAGACCTTCAATAACAGCATATTTATTGCATTTGTATAGTGCAAAATAATTATTTTTATTTAAATACTCATTAATATATATACCGATAAGATGGAATTATTATCCAGATGGAAGATCTTTTCATCAGTGTGATTCAGCATCCTGAAGCTTATTGTCACTGGCAGACCCTTCAGTCCCAGATTCCTCACCTGCACACACACACACACACACACACACACACACACACACACACACACACACAAGAGCCATATAAAGACTATAGATACACCTGTTCTATAGTCAGAGAAGACATTGGAGAGGCATTATAAAGTCCACAGAATTAGAATATTGGTTAAGTGTTGTGTAGAACTAGACTGAGAGTGTTGATGGTTAGTGAAATGGAGCATGCTGAACACAAGGGGTGTGTCATCTGCCTTATTTTAATGCTTGAATGTTAATTAGATATACAGTACAGTGGGGGAAATAATTATTTGATCCCCTACAGATTTTCTAAGTTTGCCTACTTACAAAGAAATCAAGGATCTATATGTTGAGCTGTTTATGGTAAAGGATTAAGACAGAATACCAACCAAAAATCCAAGAAGCACATGATACAAATGTTATAAATTAAGTTGCATTTCAATGAGAGAAATAAGTATTTGATCCCCAACCAACCAACGATAATTCTGCCTCTCACAGACTGGTTATATGCTCTTGTGGTACACATATTAATTTAAGGAGGTGCTCCTAACAACAATGTGGTATGTGTATAAAAGCCACCTGTCCACAAAATCTCTATTTTCCATTCCAACCTTACCACCATCGGCAAGACCAAGAGCTGTTAAAGCAAGTCAGAAGCAAGATTTTAGACCTGCACAAGGCTGGAATGGGCTACAAGACCATCAGCTAGAAGCTTGGTGAGAAGGAGACAACTGCTGGAGCGATTATTTACAAATGGAAGAAATACAAAGTAACCATTAATGGCCCTATATGCAAGATTTCACCTCATGGACTAAGAATAATCATGATAAAAATGAGGGACCAGCCCAGGACTACACAGGAGAAGCTTGTGAATGATCTCAAGGCAGTTAGGAGCACAGTCACCAAACAAACCATTAGTAACACAATACGCCTGCATGGATTGAAATCCTTTAGCGCAGCAAGGCTTCCCCTTCTCAAGGATGGGTCTTCCAGCAAGTAAATGACCCCAAACATACTGCCAAGGCAACTAAGGAGTGGCTCAAGAATAAGCACATTAAGGTCATGGAGAGTCTTCAGACCTTAATAGAATAGAAAATTCACAGAGAGAGCTGTAACTTCGAGTTGCCAAGCAACAGGCAAGAAACCTTAAACATTTAGAGAAAATCTGTAAAGAAAAGTGAATCAAAATGCATCCCAAGATGTGTGCAAATCTGGTAAACAACTACAAGAAATGTCTTCCCACGGTGCTTTCCAGCAAGGGTTTCTCTACCAAGTACTAAGTCGTGTTCCCTTTCAAAGGCTACACTCGATGCTGCGTGAAAACGCTATGGGAACATATTTTTATGTTGCCGGTTGTGAAGCATGTGTATATCAAACACGCCAAATTTTGGCCTATATAACCTCCCGTAGGGTGACGTCATCTGATTAGACGCACCTGCAGGTGAAAAAGATCTTTTATCTTCACCGCTTTATGTGGAAGTGTGTGTCAACAAGCATGATAAGGATCTAACAGCAGAATTTTAAGCTTATAAAACTCACCAGACAATAGGGGCGGAGTTTTATTGTTTTACTGCTTTGAATGTTTGGGTGAGAAGCACGCTCTCGAAGGGCTTAATGGAGAGTGCGAGCACTGTGATCTTCTCCCCATAAAACTGCTTTGCGCGCCTTGCATTTTTTAGGGAGCCACGAGCCGCGCTGCACTTATGGGGATCACAGGCTGACTTGGCCGAGGCACGAGCCCTTCCTTTCTATCGCCTTCTCCCTCGATCCCGAACTCTCTCTTTCCACTTCCCGAGCGCACTCCGGTGCCTCTCGTGGGTGCGTTGAAGAGACTCACTCCCCTGCTTCTTTGGAAATGGAAGTAGCTTCCTTAGAACGCTCCTTTAAAGATGAGAGAGAATATGAGGAGCTGCTTGAGGTTATAACGCGTGCAGTCGAACAACTGCATATTGATTGGCCACAGGAGCAAGCTCACCCAAAACACTCAAAATTACACGACAGATTCCTGTCAGGTGGCCAGGAGATGGAACCAAAACGCTGTTCTCTCCCATTCTTTGATGACCTCCACAACGAAATATCTCGTTCTTGGAGGAATCCTTTTTCTTCCCGTATTTTTGTTCCATCGACTTCGTTTTATTCGAATATCGTGGATGCAAAAGCACAAGGCTACACCATAATGCCCCAGATAGAAGATATGCTTGCAGGCTATCTCTCTCCTGCGGCATCATCTTCACTAAAGAAACCAACATTTCCCTCCTAGCCGTGTATAACTTTTTCTACCCTTGTAGGGAAAGCGTTTCAAGCAGCAGGTCAGGCCGGCGCTTCCTTGCACACCATGGCGGTTTTGCAGGCGTACCAGGCTGATCTGCTGAAAGATCTGAGCACGAGCAGCAAGCTGAATCAAGAAGCCCGTGCTATCGGCCGTTCTATGGCCTCTTTGGTGACTGCTAAAAGGCACCTATGGCTAAACCTAACAGGCATCAAGGATAAGGACAGAACTTTCCTCCTTGATGCTCCTGTATCACCTTCCAGCCTATTCGGCAATGCTGTTAATACCGTCGCCACTAGGTTCCGAGAGGCTAGATTGTATGAACAGGCCTTTGGGAAATTTTCTCCCACGCCGTGCTCAGGAGTCGAGGCCATCGGCCACCCAGCCTTCACCAGATCTGATAAATACACACTCAGTAAGAAAGCAAGCCAATAAAGTGAGTACTCACAGTAACCAAGGCGACATCGGGCAACTCAATGACTGAGCGTTGTACTGTGGTTTGTTTACTTATTTTATTATTTTCTTGAGTGTGCATGACAGTACCCCCCTGTCCAGGACCGGCTTCTGACGGTCCTGGAGTGGAGGATACCCGACGACGGTAGTCTCGAATGAGTTCGGGGTCGAGGATGAACCGGGCCGGAATCCCAGACTGTTCCTCGGGGCCGTAGCCCTCCCAATCAACCAGGTACTGGGTGCCTCTGCCCAGAAAGCCCGTCGGATGAATGAGAGGGTCCTCCGTGTCCCTTGGTGTCCGGCGACCGATGAGGAGTGGCCCCATTGGAGGACGTCTGATCTCACATTCTGGGGGACGTAGAGTCGTCCAGGCGGCACGCCTGCCGGCCCGGTCTCTGCAGTCTGTGCCTGGCGGACCCTTGTCTCCAAGTTTCATTGAAGGTGTGCAATGATCCGGGAAGAGGGGATGACAGGCATGGGATCTGCCTGGGGAAGGTCTTCGTCGTACTGTCTTGATAGTTGTTGGTGTTCTTGGACCCCGGGCGGTACGACAGATGGAAGTCGTACTGTTCAAAAAAGAGAGCCCACCGTGCCTGTCGTGGATTGAGCTGCCTTAGGTTCCTGATGGTTATGAGGTTCTAGTGGTCGGTCCAGACGATGAACGGCTCACTGGCGCCCTGGAGCCAGTGACGCCATTCCTCCAAGGCCCACTTTATGCCCAGCCGTTCGCGGTCCCCTACCCCGTTTTGCTGCTGAGTGGGGTTGAATTTCTTGGAGACGAAACCACACGGGTGTAGTTTCTGGTCTGGACCTCGTTGGGAGAGAACGGCGTCGGCGCCCACATCCGACGCGTCCGCCTCCACAATAATAGGTTGGTTGGCGTCTGGGTGGAGAAGGATGGGAGCGGTGGTGAAACGATGACACAGTTCTTGAAAAGAGGAGATGGCGGCGGGTGTGAGACGAAACGGGTGAAGCGAGGGCCTGGTCAAAGCAGTTAATGGTGCTGCAACTGTACTGTAGCCCCGGATAAAGCAACGATAGAAATTCGCAAACCCGTTGAAGCTGTTTGAGGGCATGGGTAGGGGCCAGTGACGCACAGCTTCGAGCTTCTGCGGATCCATGGCTACACCCCGGGGCGAGATAACAAAACTCAGGAACGTGGTGGAGTGCTTGTGAAAAAGCACATTTTTCCAGCTTGCAGTACAGTTGGTGAGCAAGCAATCTCTTTAGAACAACCCGGACGTGTTGAATGTGTTCTTCGGTGATGTGAGAATAGATGAGGATGTCGTCGAGGTAAACGAACACCCATCAGCCTAACATGTCCCTAAGGACGTCATTGATAAATTGTTGGAAGGCTGAGGGTGCGTTGCAGAGTCCGAAGGGTATGACCAGGCTCTCGTAGTGTCCGGTGGGCGTGATGAACGCCGTCTTCCACTCATCACCCTCTCTGATACGCACCAAGTTGTAGGCACTCCGGAGGTCCAACTTCGTGAAGATGGTGGCACCAGAGAGGGCGTCCAGGGCTGAGTTGATGAGTGACAGCGGGTGTCGGTTTTTTATAGTGATCTTGTTTAGTCTCCGATAGTCAACACACAGGTGAAGTTCGCCCCCTTTCTTCTTAACGAAGAAAAACCCCGCGGCAGCTGGTGAGGAGGAAGGCCGGATGGTACCGTCGCGCAGGGCGTTGGCGACGAACTCCTCCATAGCTTGTGTCTCGGTGGTCGACAGAGAGTAGAGATGGCCGGGGGGGGAGACGAAGCCCGGCTGAAGTTCTATTGCCAGGTCGTATGGGCGATGAAGTGGTAGGTGAGTGGCTCTTTTTTTGCAGAATACTTCAGCCAGGTCTCGATATTCGGATGGAATGGCGTCGGTGTCGACGTCTGGGACTTCGGACTCCTTGGAACACGTCCCAGCCGGTGCCCGGAGGCAGAGCTCGGTGCAGGTCCGCCCCCACTGAAGGATCCGGTTTTGTGATGCGATGGGTGTGAGAAAAAACTGTAGCTGTTCTTGATGTTGGACAATGATGAACGTAAGAAGTTGGGTCTGGTGAGTGATGGGGCTAGATGAAAGGGGCCGACCATTGATGGATGTGATGTGAAGTGGCTGGGATAACGCCTCGATCTTTACCCCCATTTCTTTGGCATAGAGTCAATGAAGTTGCCCGCGGCACCAGAATGGATGAACGCGGTACTTCGGACCTGTTTGTGGCCAAATTGGAGGGTTACCTGAACCGTGAGGCGGCCGAGTTCTTCTCGCTTCACCGCATGGACAGGACGCGGGACTCAGGGGAAACCAAAAGGAGGCAGTGTGTGTTTAATGGTGAACAGCAGCTGGTGCAGCAGCGCGAGCGTTGTTCCTCTTACACGCTCATGCACACCAAACTTGGAACTACTGTCCATCATGTGTCGTCATTTTTATCTACCTCGGGAGTTTACATCGGTCATAATCAGCGCCGTTTATAATCCACCACAAGCGGACACGGACACTGCCTTATGCGAGCTGCATGAGGCACTCACACAGCACCAAACACAACATCAGGATGCTAAGACTGTGGCAGGGGACTTTAACAGTGCCAACCTCAAACGTGCAGCGCCAAACTTTCATCAACATATTACTTGCCCCACCAGGGGTGAAAGGACACTGGACCACTGTTACACTACAGTCAAGGACGGCTACAAGGCACCACCTCGTCCTCCGTTTGGTAAATCCGACCATGCCGCCATCTTCCTCATGCTAAAATACAAACAAAGGCTGAAACAGGAAGTTCCGGTTCAAAGGAGGGTCGCGGATCACTTACTCACCTGGACACTAGGAAAGCGAATTATGTTTAAATGCTCTTTATCGACTTCAGCTTTGCATTCAATACCATAATTCCCTCCACACTCACCACCAAGCTGGAGCACCTGGGACTCAGCTCATCAATGTGTCAGTGAATCTCCAATTTTCTGACTGGCAGACCACAGGCAGTAAGGATGGGTGGACACGTCTCAGCCTCACTCACTCTCAGCACTGGAGCCCCTCAGGGTTGTGTTCTGAGCCCCCTGCTGTACTCTTTGTACACCCAAGACTGCGTGGCCACTACCAACTCCATCGCCATTATCAAGTTTGCTGACGACACTGTCGTGGTGGGCCTGATCACCAACAATGATGATTTCCTAGAGGAGATTGTAAATCTGGAGAACTGGTGCCAGAGGAACAATCTCCTCCTGAACGTCAGCAAGACCAAGGAGCTGATAGTGGACTTTGGTACAAATCAGGAGAGAAACTACCTGTCATCTGATGAGGTTCAGCAGATCATCTCATCATCTAACCCCACCACCTGTTCATTAGACCCAATCCCTTCCACAATGCTCCAGGCCATCTCACAAGACCTCCTTCCCTTCACCACAACCATCATCAACCATTCCATATCATCTGGTCATGTTTCTGCTGCTTTTAAGAAGGCAAGGGTTATTTCCATCCTCAAGAAACCCTGCAGTTAACAATTATCGCCCGGTATTACTTCTCTCTTTTATTTCCAAAATTCTTGAAAGAACTGTTTATAACCAAATGTCTCTTTATCTCTCACAGAACAACCTTAATTATCCCAACCAATCTGGATTCAAAGTGGCACATTCTACAGAGACTGCCCTTCTGTCAGTCACTGAGAAGCTCCACGCTGCTAGATCTGCTAAACTATCATCTGTCCTCATCCTCCTGGACCGGTCAGCTGCATTTGACACAGTGAACCACAAGATTCTATTATCTATTCTTACAAGCCTTGGAATTTGTGGAACAGCGTGGCAATGGTTTGCTTCCTACCTAGAAGATAGGTCATATGAGGTAACATGGAGGGGATCTACATCTGCCCCACGTAGACTCTCTACTGGTGTCCCGCAGGGCTCAGTACTTGGTCCTCTTCTGTTCTCCCTCTATACCCGGTCTCTTGGTAAGGTCATATAATCGCATGGATTTTCATACCATTATGCAGATGACACCCAACTTACTCTCTCCTTTCCTCCCTCTGACACTCAGGTTTCCACCCGGATTTTAGCATGTCTGGCAGACATCTCATCCTGGATGGCTGCTCATCAGCCATCCAGGATGAGATACTCAATCTCAGTTAAACAGAACTGTTGTTTATCCCTTGTGACTCATCCCCATGTCAAGACCTTGTGATATCCCTGGACAACAACCAAATCACTCCTTCAACCACTGCCCGCAATCTTGGGGTACAATCATCTGTCATTTTCCCCACACATCGCTAACCTTACTAGCTCTTGTAGAACTCTTCTTTACAATATCAGAAAAACTCACCCATTTCTTTCTTTACAGGCTACTCAGGTGCTTGTTCAGTCCCTTGTTAATTTAAGACTGGACTACTGCAACTCACTCCTGGCAGGCCTGCCTCTGTCCACGATCCAGAATGCAGCAGCACGTCTCGTTTTTAACCTTCCCAAGTTCTCCCACACCACACCACTCCTCCGCTCCCTGCACTGGCTTCCTGTAGCTGCCCGCATTAAATTCAAAACGCTGATGTTTGCCTACAAAGCTAAAAATGGCCCAGCACCCACTTACCTCTCTGCTCTAATCACACCACGCACTGCACCACGTTCCCTCCGATCCTCCAGCACTGCTCGCCTCATTCCACCATCTCTCAGGGATCGAGGGTGGCATTCATCCCGGCTCTTTTCTGTTCTGGCACCTAGGAGGTGGAATGAACTTCCTCTAGATGTCCGTACAGCTGAGACTTTGAGTATCTTTAAACGACGACTCAAGACGCATCTGTTTCTCCAGTACGTGAATTAACCCCCCCCCCTCGCAAAAAAAACCCCTCTTCCCAGTTGTGTTGGACTAATGCCACTTAGTTATTAACCTAGTTAACCCAGTGTAAGTATGTATCCAATGATGTAAACTTTAAAGCACTTTTTGTAAGTCGCTCTGGATAAGAGCGTCTGCCAAATGCCTAAATGTAAATGTGAATGTAAACTACCAGACCCCAATCATCAACAGGAGCCCAGTGGAGAGAGTGGACAGCTTCAGATACCTCGGTGTTCACATCACACAGGACCTGTCATGGTCCTGTCACATCAACACCGTGGTGAAAAAGGCCCGGCAGCGTCTCTACCACCTCAGGCGCCTTAGAGACTTTAGACTGCCCTCTAAGGTGTTTAGGAATTTCTACTCCTGTACCATAGAGAGCATTCTGACGGGAAACATCACGACCTGGTTTGAAAACAGCACAATGCAGGACAGACGAGCTCTACAGAGGGTGGTGCAGCTGAGCGCATCATCCGCACCGAACTCCCTGACCTGCACTTGATCTACAGCAAGCGGTGCTGGACCAAGTCCAGGAAGATCGTGACGAACCTCAGCCATCCCAACAATGGACTGTTTTCTCTGTTGCGGTCTGGGAAGCGATTGCGCACCATGAAGGCCAACACAGAGAGACTGAGGAGGAGCTTCTTCCCGCAGGCGATAAGGTCTCTCAATCACACCACCACACAGGAGTAATATCTTTTGAACATTGACATTGACTGGACAATCATGGACACATTCATGTAATACATATTTACATATCTGAAACCATTGCACATGTCACCTTCATAAGTCACTTTATACAATACATGTTTATATATCTGCCATTGCACATGACACTTTGCCACTTTAAAACATTTTAATGCCGCTTTAAAACATTTTAAAATTTTGATATTATATATATATATATATATATATATATATATATATATATATATATATATATATTCCCCCCATATTCCTATATTTCTATATTTTGTAATATTTTTATTATTTGTACAGTTTGTTTATTTTACTAGTTACATTTATTTTCTTTTGTATTTCATTTCTTTTTATTAATATTTATTCCTTTGATATAGTTTTTATTTCCTTTTTAAGGTCACCGGCGGTCGTACAAGCATTTCACTGCATATCGTACTGTGTATGACTGTGTATGTGACAAATAAAATTTGAATTTGAATTTTTAATTCGATTTGAAACCCCACCCCGAAGTGGTCAGTCAATCTGGGAGAAATTTCATGTGGCAGAGGTGGACCTCTTCGCCTGGCAAGATCAGCAAATGTCCCCTTTACTACTCTCTGACTCTTCCAGCTCCCCTGGGTCTGGACGCCTTGGCCCGTACGTGGCCCAGGTTACGCCTTTATGCGTTTTGCCTGATAGCTCTGCTCCCGGGAGTCTTGGCAAGGTTCCATCAACAGCGTTTGCGCCTCTTATTGGATAGCGCCCTGTGGGCCGACCAGAGTGTGGTTCTTGGATCTAGTATCCTTCTTCAACAGCTCACCATGCGTGATTCCAATGAGGTGGGATCTTCTGTCTCAGGCGCAGGGGACGATATTTCACCCCCGGCCCGTGTTTTGAAACCTTCACGTTCAGTCCCTGAACGGGACCAACTAAGTCAAGCTGGTCTCCCAGCCAGCGTAATTAAGACTATTCTAAGTGCTAGGGCTCCCTCCCCTAGAAGAGCTTATGCCCTCAAATGGAATGTATTTAAAAGTTGGTGCATGACGAAGCAGGTAGACCCAGTCCACTGCCGAATTGTTTCAGTGCTGGAGTTTCTGCAGGAAAAGTTGTCCTCGGGCTTGTGCCCTAGTACTCTCAGGATGTACGTAACCGCTATTTCAGCCTGTCACGTCCTGATTGATGGGGTTATTGTGGGAAACACCCCACTTCTTTTTGTTGAACCACTAGAGCCAGCGCCTCAGGTTTCTGACTTTAAAAATGGTTTTTCTAATGGCCTTTACCTCTCTAAGAGGATTGGAGATCTGCCAGTCTCCCCATCCTGCCTAGACTTGCCCCTGGGCTAGTCAGGGCTATTTTGCATTCTCACTGAACTATCTTCCGAAAGTTCCATTAACAACATGCACCCTATTATTTTTTTAAGCCTTCTGTCCTCCGCCTCAGGGGTCCAGACACTTGCAGTGTGGCGACTTTGGTATTCTCGTTCCCATAGCATTTTCGAGTGTAGCCTTTGAAAGGGAACGTCTCGGGTTACTTTGCTGTAACCTTGTTTCCTGAAAAGGCGGGAACGAAATGCTGCGTCCCAATGCCGCACTGCCTCGTGACCGGACATCCGTTCAGACAAATCATTCTGAGGAATGTTTCCGGTTCACTCCTATTTATAACCTGTAGGTGCGTCTAATCAGACGACGTCACCCTACCGAGGTTATATAGGCCAAAATTTGGCGTGTTTGATACACACATGCTTCACAACCGGCAACATGAAAAAAGGTTCCATAGCGTTTTCATGCAGCATCTCGTTTCCGCCTTTTCAGGGAACAGGGTTACAGCAAAGTAACCCAAGACGTTTTGCTTGGGGATCAAATACTTATTTCCCTCATTGAAATGCAACTTAATTCATAACATGTGTATCATGTGCTTTTTCTGGATTTTTGGTTGATATTCTGTCTCAATCCTTTACCATAAACCTATGAAAAAATTATAAGACCCTTCATTCCTTTGTAAGTAGTCAAACTTAGAAAATCTGTAGGGGATCAAATACTTATTTCCCCCACTGTATATTTAGGTAAGAGTGCTACCAAAAAAATTGTTATGCACGTGTGTGTGTGTGTGTGTGTGTGTGTGTGTGTGTGTGTGTGTGTGTGTGTGTAAACTCACCTTAAACACAATATGGATAGGTTTAGGGCCTTTATCTCCAAGAGAGAAATTCAGATACGTTACAGAAAGCTCAGGAACACTGAGAGAGAGAGAGATTAGTTTAGTAATTATAACAGACTGTGTTGTTGTTGGTGGTGGTGGTGATGGTGTGTGTGTGTGTGTGTGTGTGTGTGTGTGTGTGTGTGTGTGTGTGTGTTTGTGTGTGTGTAATTACTCACGAGCTGACGGCCACGTCTACACTGTACAGAACAGGCAGAGTCTTCATCACTGTGGTGCTACTTGTATTTCTATTGTTATCACTGTGAACACACAACCAACAGCTCAATACACTCTCACTGTGTGTGTGTGTGTGTGTGTGTGTGTGTGTGTGTGTGTGTGTGTGTGTGTGTTTACCTGCTGGCCACAAGGGTCATTTTCATGATGTCAGTCCAGTTGTAGTCACGAGAGATGCGAAACACACCCTCAAACACAGCCTACAACACACACATGATAATGCTTTAAAGTAAACTGGTTTTTCTTATGTTCTCTCTCACACACACACACACACATACACACACACACACACACACACACACACACACACACACACACACACAGTAGTGTGTACTGTGGCTTACTCACACCAGCATGGGGCAGAGCACAGATAAGAAACAGACAAAAGCTGTGATTGATTTTAATCTTTAATCAAAGTGAGAGTAGAGGTGTGAGGATGTGGTAGAGAGAGCAAAGGTCAGGTTGGTGCTCAGGGCCATGATGTTCTGGAGAACACAGCAGGAAGTCAGTGGTAGTATGTGTGTCAGTCAGTCAACCAGTGTCAGCATGTTCCATGACAATTCATACTCACTCTTTCACGTGTTTGGATCCCTGTCTATTGTGACTCTCTCAGAGTACCTGTTCCTTGAAAGGAGGGGTAGTTTTCCTTGCCAACCATGGAATATTACCCTCCACTCAAGGAGCAAGTACTGTATCCTACTCCAGCTATAAGACAAATTTAAAGGATTTGCCATTTAGCTAGTGGATGTTTTTAATGAAATTGTCAACATCTCCCAGACCATTGCTGTTGTTCGGTCATGCACCACAATCCTCTCCATACCCTTTAAGTTCACTAATACCATGACCAGTGTGGGTTTTAACAGCAAAAACAACAAATCAGCGTACTGAAATTAGGAACCAACTGAAGTCTGGGTCAGAGCCACAACCTGTTTCTGAACATGGACAAAACTAAAGAGATATCGGTTGGTTTTAAGGAAAGCACAGAATGACCACTATCCACTGAACATCCACATCCTGTTTAGAGATCATTAAGAGCACCAAATTCCTCCATGTTCACCTGGTGGAGAACATTAATTGGTCCATTAAGCTCTCCATAGTGAAGGAAGTCTCATCTCAACTTTTTGCAAAGGCCAAGAAAAGTCCTTCTCATTTCCTCTCATCCTCACTAAATTCTACAGAGACTATAGACAGAGTACAGGTATTCCCCGACTTACGAACATTCGAGTTACAAATTTCTGCAAAAACAAATGGACTGCGGTTTGCATCGAACATTCATAGATGTTAGTGTGTGGTGTGTTTTGTTAAGTTTGTACATATGTGTATGTGCTTTTACCTCTGTGTTACTGCGATAAACCGGTAAACTGATACTGCAGGTGGTTTTGTTCAGCGCTCCTTCATCACGATCTCCACAACTGCTTCGAGTCCTTCTGTTTTGCTGAATCAATCACAATCTTAATCAGAGTCACAATCAGTCAGATTCACAGTCACAATTGAAATCAAAGTTAGTAGCACCATGTGAATGTGAATCAGAGGCAACAATTAATGAGTAACAGAGTGACAACGTGAGGGTAAAGAAGTGCTGTACCTTGATGGTCTTGAACAGAGAGAGTGATAATCCAGGAGGGTAGAACAGAACCACGCTTGTGTTGAACGAGTCGTCTCCTGTGTTCACTAAAGTCACATGGATAATAAATGATGCCTGATCCACCACCAGCAATGTGCTGTTCCTAAACACGCACACACACACACACACATACACACACAAACACACACACACACGCATCATTAAATTCTGTATAAATTACAAATATTCATTTTAAAATGCACATGCACACAAAACCTGCAATAACCTTCATACACACACTTTCCTTACTCAGTTCTGAGTGTTTCCACTGTAACACTGATATAAAGTCATTTCTCACAGTTATACTTCACATAAACGTGCAGTGCTTAATGGAGAGTGTACAGTATCAGTAACCCTCTGAAAATAACACTATACAAACACACCAACAAACTAGAACAGATTCTGTGTGGAGAAAAATTGGAACCTTAAAATTACACATTTTAGGTACGAAACTAGAACTTTAGCAAAAACATAGAATTACAAAAATTTAAATAATTTGATTCTTACAGAAAGTTAAAGTTCAGCTGCAGGTCTGATACACAGGTCGTGTTTTTGCAGTTAATCTGAAAGGGAACCTGAAAATACACATAAACACACACACACACACACACACACACACACATAGTTTCACAACTATGTAAATTATTTCATAATTCAGTAAAGCTCATTTAAAATTTTAACATTTTAATATATATTTATACATAACTTTTTTTTTTATATAGATTTCATACACAAGTTAAGTAACTACAATAATAATAATAAAATAAAGACATACAGTGGAAGCTCGGATTGCGAGTATTGCGGTTTGCGAGTGACCACAAGATAAACAAAGATTTTTAATAAATTTTTGACTTGGAAAACGTCTCGGGTTACTTTGCTGTAACCCTGTTCCCTGAAAAGGCGGGAACGAGATGCTGTGTGAAAATGCTATGGGAAACATCTTGTCATGTTGCCGGTTGTGAAGCATGTGTGTATCAAACACGCCAAGTTTTTGGCTTATATAACCTTGGTCGGGTGACGTCATCTGATAAGACGCACCTGCACGTTATAAATAGGAGTGAACTGGAAACAATCCTCAAATTGATTTGTCTGAACAGACGTCCGGTCACGTAGGCAGTGCAGCATTGGGACGCAGCATCTCGTTCACGCCTTTTCAGGGAACAGGGTTACACAAAGTAACCCGAGACGTTCCCTTTCAAAGGCTACACTCGATGCTGCGTGAAAACGCTATGGGAACGAGAATACCAACGCCGCCGCACTGCAAGTGTCTGGACCCCAAGGTTGTGTAGCGTGTGCACACAAGGCCGAGAAGGTCTCAGAACTACTGTATATCTGGGAAGCTGACTCGAGGACCTGTGAGCCCGGAGTGGCATGAACATCCAGATTATAAAATCTAACAAATGTGTGCGGAGAGAACCACGCCACTGCGTCACATACTTGCTGCAGGGGAATACCTCCTGCTAGTGCAGTAATTGAGGCGATCCCCCTGGTTAAATGAGCCCTGATTCCTAAAGGCAAAGTGAGGCCACGCGTCTCATAGGAAAGGGCAAAAGCATCTCTCACCCAGTGTAGTGGCGGCCGCCCCCCCGGTTGCGGCCCCAAAACATGTAAAAGCTGCTCTGACTTATGCCAGTGGCTGATGCGGTGTACGTAAATCTGAAGAGCACGTACTGGACACAGTAAGTCTCTCCTGCTCCGAAGCTGTAAAAGGCGGAGGACAGAAGGCTTCAAAAACAATAGGGTGCATGTTGAGAATGGAACTTTGGGAAGATAGTTCAGTGAGGATGCAAAATAGCCCTGACTAGCCCAGGGGCAAAGTCTAGGCAGGATGGGGAGACTGACAGATCTCCAATCCTCTTAGACAGGTAACGGCCCTTAGAAAAACCATCTGAAAGGTTAGAAACCTGAGGCGCTGGCTCTAGTGGTTAAAAAAAAGGTGTCAATTGGCTCTTTGAGCAGGATAGATAAAACCCACAAAAGGGACCGTGTCACAGTAACCCCACCAATCAGGACGTGGCAGGCTGAAATAGCAGTTACGTACGTCCTGAGGGTACTAGGGCACAAGCCCGAGGACAATTTTTCCTGCAGAGACTCCAGCACTGGAACATTTCGGCAGTGGGCTGGGTCTACCTGCTTCGTCATGCACCAACTTTCAAATACATTCCATTTAAGGGGATAAGCTCTTCTAGGGGAAGGAGCCCTAGCATTTAGAATAGTCTTAATTACGCTGGCTGGAAGACCAGCTTGACTTAGTTGGTCCCGTTCAGGGACTGAACGTGAAGGTTCCAAAACTCGGGCCGGGGATGAAATATCATCCCCTGCGCCTGAGACAGAAGATCCCACCTCATTGGAATCACCCATAGTGAGCCGTTGAAGAGGGATACTAGATCCGAAAACCACACTCTGGTCGGCCAACAGGGCGCTGTCAATAAGAGGCGCAAACACTGTGTAATAAGTCATAATAAAGGCTGTGTAATAAGGGCGTAACCAGGGCCATGTACGGGCCACGGCGTCTAGACCTGGGGTAGCTGGAAGAGTCAGAGAGTAGTAAAGGGGACATTTGCTGATCTTGCGAGGCAAAGAGGTCCACCTCTTCTACCTGAAATCTCTTCCAAATTGACTGACTATTTCGGGGTGGGGTTTCCATTCCCCGTGTGTCAGAGATTGACTGGACAGAACAACTGCTCCCACATTTATATGCTCTGGAATGTAAATCGCCCTGAGGGACAGGAACCTGGTGCGCTAGCTATTTAGCGGTGCGAGCATAGTCCGCCCTGGTAATTAATATATGAGACTGCCATAGTGTTGTCCACCCGCACTAGGACATGGTAGTCTCTCAACTGCTGGAGGAAGTGCTTTAGGGCCAGAAATAGAGCCATCATTTTGAGGCAATTGATGTGCCGCGCGAGGAGATGGCCTCTCCAGCTCCCTTGGGCTGGACGGTCATCTAAGACCGCACCCCAGCCCATGAGGGAAGCTTCTGTCATTAGCATCTGCGGCGACAAGACAAACTTAGAGTGGGACCCAAAGTCAGTCATAGGAAGGGTACGAAGCACCTGTCGCGTAACCTTTATTAGGGATTGGCCCTAGAGTGAAATCCCCTGGTTCTTAGCCACAACTGAGATGCTTTCTCTATGTGCAGAAGGCCCAAAGGTGTCACCGTGGATACAGCTGCCATAAGAGCTAAGATCTCTGAAAGTGATGGTCACTTTCTGGTCTAGCTTGATTTCCTTAAGGGTGCTGAGAATGGATTCGACACAAGCGGGAGACAGCTGTGCCCGCTTACGATCGTATTCCATGTGACACCCAATATGTTGTCCTCTGAACAGGAAAGAGCATGCTTTTCGTGGTGTTGGGCCTCAATCCTAAGAAGTCGTAGGCGCCAGAACTACATCCGTGCATTTCGTATATGTGCGGGTGAGAGAGCTAGACCAAATGGAAGGACCCAATACTGGTAAGCTTCGCCCCCGAAAGCGACCTTAGAAACCTCCTGTGTTGTGGCAGTATTTCTATATAAAGTAAGCGTCCTTCAATCGATTGTCCCAAATCAATCGCTTGGTAGGATTTGAGAGCAATCACTTTGACAGTCAACATTTTGAAGCTGTATTCAGTTATTTTAGATAGCGGAACAGCCCGCGAAAATAAAAAAATTGGACGTAGCCCCCCGTTCCTCTTGGGAACCAAGAAATACCGACTGTAGTAGCCTGACTCACTGTCTGGTAGGGGAACATGTTCCATGCCCCCATTCCCCAGCAACTTCTGTCAGCAGATGCGCACTTCCCAGTTTCACGGAAGTGGAGACCACGCCGTTGAAACACAGAGGGTGACGTGAAAACTGCATCCTGTAGTTTCTCTCTATAGTGCTTAGTACCCAAGGAGATATGCTTGGCAGTAGTTTCCATGCTGCCAGTTTCTCTTAAAGGGGCAAAAGCCTCAGCAGCTTGGTTAAACGGGGTGGGGGGCGATGTTAGATGTTCGGCATCCTGAAACATGGCAGGAAAAACTGAAGAGCTAACACTTTATTGGATCTGATGTTGCCCGAAACACCAGTGGTAGTGGAGCAAAAACACCGACCTTCTGGGGTGCCAGGGAGAACACTTCATTCTCGAAAGGAATTCTGCGTGCCTCTCCCCATTGGGGGGCCACCCCCATGGACCTGGGCACATGAACCTCAGGGCTTCTTTGTGAAGAAGACAATATGCCAGTCTGAGCTCTTTTGAGGTGGATTGCAAAGCGCGGCGCGACGCACCCCAATCTTTACGAGGGGGTGCCCGGCTCAAAAACACTCTCCTTGTGTGTTTCACGCCTTGCAAAAGTCACACCCGGTCGAGACTGGGTGGCCGACAGTCCAGACTCTTGAGCACGGCGGGGAAGGAATTTCCGAAGGCTTGTTTATATAACTTCGCCTCATGAACCTAGTGGCGAATGAGTTAACGACACGTAAGGCGAAATAGGGGCATCAAGGAGGAATGCGCGATCCTATGCTTGATGCCGCTGAGATTCAGCCACAAGTCTGTGGCCCGGCGTAATTCCAGAACGCCCTATCTTGAAGAGCCCCACCAGTACTTAAGTTTCTCAGCAGGTCACCCGCTGCCTGAAATAAAAAAGAGGTTATATAAGCCAAAATTTGGCGTGTTTGATACACACATGCTTCACAACCGGCAACATGACAAGATGTTTACCATAGCGTTTTCACGCATCATCGAGTTTAGCCTTTGAAAGGGAACAAAAAAGTCGTGCTTTACGAGCACCGAGTATTATGTATCCCTCATGCGCTTCTTGTTCTGACGCCTCATTGACGAACTCATTGAGGGGAGAGCACACTTCATTTCTCAGTCCTGTCTCCAAGCAGGTGTTTTGTGAGTCAGATCCTGCCATGAGCTCTTACCCAGCACAGTAAAATAGAATTTTTTCGCATTCCCAGTTAGGAACCTGAAGCAAAGAGGGTTAAGGTTGTTGCTGTAGCTACTGAGCTACTATTGCCGTATAGTGGGAGTAATCTTGTTCGGATAACTTCAGGTATAAATTACCTCAACCAGTTACTGTACCTCACAAATTAACTAAATCAGAGAACAGATTCATCCAATCACCTAGCAAATTAACTTTGATTCAGCTAGTCATTTCACATATAGATCTTATTAGGCCAATTAACTCACAGACTCTGTTTTACCAAATCAACGCTCAGAGTAACAGTGGTGTGCCTCACCTCTACATGAGCAGTGTTTTTGCTGTCGATGTTCAGGATGGCGTTGGAGTAGTCTGGTTGATGATCAAACTGGCTGAAGTTGAGTCGGAATAAGACTGGAGACACCGTGTCCTTCACACAGCTCTGAAATACACAAAAGCTTGATTTGTTAATGTCTTCATCATGATTAATAATTCACTTCAGTTTTAAATCAACTTACAAGAAATTTTTATTCATCACATTATACCATTATACACTGCCTAGCCAAAAAAAGACAATTTTAGAAGAATCAAATCATTTGGGCTGCATCAAGGAAAGAAAACAACAAAATTAAATTAAAGAAATACTGGAATTGGTTGGAAAAACCTTTGAATCAGATCAAAACCTGAAAGGAAATAGATTTTTATCTATTCATTGTAAAAAAAATAATAATACTTCACATGTCACTTATTTCTTAATAAACATGAAATATGTGGAAGACAAATTTGTGGTTGAAAAAAAGCATGAATGGAGATAATTTAAATGCTTCATGCAGTTGCATGGAAAAACATCAACTTTAGTGAAAGTAGGAGTATTACAATATGCATTTGTTAGTGAAACTAATAAAAAATAAAGACACTTTGCTAGGAAGCAAAAAGACTGGAAGCTGCCTGGCCCAATGTGAAAAAGTAATCCCCCCATGATTTAAATAAATCTTCAATGAACTGTGATTAGCCACATTTTATGGAATATTTTTAATTCCACTTGCCACACCCAGGCCTGGTTACTGCCAGACCTGTTGTAAGTGATCACGAAATCATTTAAATAGAACTTGTCTGACAAAATGAAGCATTCTAAAAGATCTCACATCATACCGCGATCTAAAGAAACAGATGTGAAACAAAGTAATTGATGTTTTAGTCTGGAGAGGGTTACAAAGCTATTTATACTGTAAGGCATTGGCACTCAAGTAAACCAATGGAAGAGCCATTCTCTACAAATGAAGAAAACTTGAAACAGTGGTAAACCTTGGAGTGGCTGGCCTAACAAAATTACTCCAGGAGCACAATGACGACACATTCAGGAGCCAAAAAAAAAAAAACACTTCCAAGGCAAATGCCACTGCTAACCAAAAGGAACAAAGAGGCTCAAGAAACATCTTGATTATCCCTAAGACATTGGGGCAAATTAGTTATAATTTTTTACACACACACAGACACAGACACAGACACACACACACACACAAATCATCAAATCTGTCACGAGGTGAGAATGAGCAGAATCACTATTATGGCATTTAAAAATCTATTTTTGACCCTTTTGTACTCACTCATGTAGGTGAAGCCGCATAGTCTAATGAAAAAACATAACCTCTTCTTTAAATTGAGAATAAAACACAAATTGCATAAAGAACTTGTCTTTTATAAACATTAAAGCTATCAGTCATTTCTAAAACTCCCATATTGAACTGAATCCTTTGTTATAATCACGTCTCTGCTGAAAGGATTAAAAGAGTTCGCAAAAAATGCATACAGCGCAAAAAAGAAGATAGTAAGCGGTGTAAGAGCCATATTTTCATTCTTGTGATTTGTTGTTGTGTTTATTTCTATTTCATTAGTTAAGCATTAAGCATTAAGTTTATAAGTTAGGCATTTAGTGTGATAATCATAAGTTGTACTGTGACATTTTTTTATACATTGTTCTGTAACATCATTTCGTAGTTGCATAGTTGCATGTCTATCATGCACGTTAGTTGTTGTTAAGATACGGAAGTGTGGAGAACACAAGCTTTTGACCGTAATCTGCTATAGTATCGTAAACTGAGAGATATAACAAATAAGTTGTTGTAATGATAATTCAAGACCGTAAGCTACAGAACACAGCAAACGACTTGTCGTGACCACAGTGGATTTATACAAGAAACTGTAAGAACTGTTGAACTTTGATGTTTTTTAAAAAAAAAAAACAAGAGACAAAGAAATCAACGGACGTCTGAGTCGTGAGTAACAATGTGTAACAAGAAAGATACGCGTCAGGACTTGTGAATAACATGCACGTACAAGTGGGGATGGTGGTTTTACAGAGGGGATGGGTTTTGTCGTTTCCCCCCACATCTCCCCTCAAATCGAGCCCTGTATAGTGCTTAAATGAGTACATCCCAACTTATTTGTCAGAAAACCTTTACTTTCCTTTCAAAATCAGCATTTTCTATGTGACACTATATTACAAAATACTCTCACATGCCGAACTTCTTCTTCTTCTTTTTTGTCTTTCGGCTGTTCCCTTTCAGGGGTCGCCACAGCGAATCATTTGCCTCCATCTAACCCTATCCTCTGCATCCTCTTCTCTCACACCAACTAACTTCATGTCCTCTATTACTGCATCAATAAATCTCCTCTTTGGTCTTCCTCTAGATCTCCTGCCTGGCAGTTCCAACCTCAGCATCCTTGTACCGATATATTCACAATCTCTCCTCTGAACATGTCCAAACCACCTCAATCTGGCCTCTCTGACTTTATCTCCAAAACATCTAACATGGGTTGTCCCTCTGATAAACTCATTCTTAATCCTATCCATCCTTGTCATTACCAAAGAGAACCTCAACATCTTCAGCTCTGCTACCTCCAACTCTGCCTCCTGTCTTTTCTTTAGCGCCACTGTCTCTAAGCCGTAGAGCATTGCTGGTCTCACCACTGTCCTGTACACCTTTCCTTTCATTCTCGCTGATACTCTTTTATCGCACAACACACCTGACACTTTTCTCCACCCATTCCAACCTGCCTGTACCCGCCTCTTCACCTCCTTTCCACACTCTCCGTTGCTCTGGACATTGATTGCAAACAAGATTTGTTAGTTTGTAAACAGCAAAAAGTTTTTTTTCTAACAAATTCATTCAAGACCATGTTGCAAAAGTGAATACACCCCAATGAAAGTTTAAGGTGAAACTTTATCAAGAATTCAACTACAGTCTAATTCATTAAACAGTTGTTTAGCAGACAGTTGATTTTAAAAGGTCGTCTCTTAAAGAATACTTCTTCTCATTTTATGCTGTCAGCAATAACACCACATGGAAGAGAAATGTCACAAGATCTGAAAGAACAATAATTTCACAAGAAAGATGAAGGCTACAAGAAGATCAGCAAAGCTTTACATATCAGTCAGAATACTATAGGAAAGGTGATACAAAAATTTTACAAAGATGGAAATGCAATTATTTCACAGAGACACCCAGGCTGTGCACAGACGTTAACACCTCGACAGGAGTGTCTTCTGATGAGGAGGGTTGAAAAACATCACCATGCAAGTGCACTGCAGTTAGCTAAAGAAGTAGAAAAACAAACTGGGTTGATTGTTTCCAGTGACACAGTACGGTGTACACCGCAGAGGAATGGCATGCACGGTGGGGATTAGGGTTAGGGACTGGGACTCTGTTACTGGGACTTTGTATTCTGGAGTAATGAGACCAAGATAAATGTTTTTGAAACTGATGGCTTCAAAACTGTATGGCATCTCAAAGGTGAGGAGTACAAAGAAAAATTAATGGGGCCTACAGTAAAACATGCTGGTCCTTCTATGGGGCTGCATGTGTGCTGCAATTCAAGAGGTAATGCTCTATATTAAAACAGAAGATGCCACCATCACTCTGTGACTTTGGACGCCGTGAACTTTTCCAACATGACAATATTGCAAAACATAATTGGGTGAACATTCACAGGGTAAAAGTAATACAGTGGGCGAGTACAGTATGTCTCTAAGAAGAAAAAGAGTAAAATTTTGCTTAGAACAATATTACAAAAACAAACCAAAGAAGAAGAATGTTCAGTTATTTGTCACATGTACTTTACAGCACAGTGAAATGTCTTCTTCACATATCCCAATTAGGATCAGAGGGTCAGAGCGCAGAGTCAGCCAGCTTACAGCGCCCCTGGAGCAAATAGGGTTAAGTCCATTATAGGAGGCCTTGCTCATGGGCTCAACGGTGGCAACTTGGCGATACTGGGGCTCGAACCCTCGACCTTCCGATCAGTAACCCAGTAAACCACAGCCTTAACCGACTGAGCCACCACCACCCCAAAGAGAGTGTTGCATTTGGGGCAGGCGAGAATTCTACCACTGAACTACAACTGGAATCCTATTAAATCAGTCTTTCATGTTGTTGTTGTTGGTAAGATATCATTCCTAACATGATCCTTCCATTGTATTTAGGCTTGGCACTGCATTTAGTGGGTTTGGGTATTGGGTGGGAATTAAACCCGGGAATTGAACCAAGAAACCCACCACTGAGCCACTGAATCCATCTTTTATGTATGCAAAGTAGACAAAAAGGGAAGTCCTATTTTACGGCCAACTCAACACTACTACAGTACATCTTGCTGAACATCTAAACAGTGCTGGTATTATTTATTCATCAGACATTTTGTCAGTAAGTTTTATCACAATTTTAGATACATATGCTAATTAGCTAAAAATCAGTACATAGGAACACAAATTTATAGAACTGACTTTGGATGGAGTGACAGGAAGACTCCATCAGGATATTTTACTCCCAGTGTTGTAAGGAGATGTAACATACCTTCATATAGACTGTATGATTGTAACAGGAAACCTCTGTGTTCAGGAGCACAGACTTCACCAGACTCCTGGACGTCTTATCGTCCTTATTGAAAAATGCACGACTGTCCTTTCTCACAGCGTCAGCTTTGAGCTCCAGTGATACATTTAGTCCACTCCTTACTCCCCCTAGGAAAGAATATAGTCACAGTTATCATATTAGTGCGGCAGGGCCGATAAACAAGGCACAGATAGTGTTGCTGCATCAGATGTGTATGGCTTCTCACCCTTATTGAAAAGTCAGGCGCAAAATTTGATGTTCAAGTCAAATTTGGGATTGTGGTAAAATTTTAAAAACTGATTAAACAAACATTTACAGAAGCCTTTTATTTACATGAGGCTCTTAATAAAAGATATGAACTGTGCAAATGTTTTTTTTTTTTAAAACATACATCTATGAATGACAATCCTGGCCGAGGTGGCTCAGGAGCCCAAAGCAGTCGTTCCTGTGAACATTCAGTGAGAACTTGTCACCAAGTAAAGAACTTGTCACCAACTTGTGGCAAAGACGCATCTGTGTCTGTCCCCTGAGCTAAAAACTAATTTAGAAAGACTCAGAAAGTCTGTTTTAGTAATTTAATTGACATAGATATTACAAACTCAGATCACACTGAATGTGCAGCCGGCACCTCTGATCTGAAGCTAGGACTGTTAAATATTAGATCTCTCGCATCTAAAGCAGTTATTATTAACGAAACTATCACAGACCAGGAGTTTGATATACTCTGTTTAACTGAAACCTGGATTAAACAGGACGAGTATGTAGCTCTAAATGAAGCTAGTCCTCCTGGATACAGCTACATACACCAGCCTCGGTTAACTGGTAGAGGAGAAGGCGTTGCAGTTATTTACAACGATAATCTGGCTATCGTACAAAAACACAGATTTAAATTTAATGCATTTGAAATTCTCTATAGTAACATAAAGTCAGCTCAGACGATTCCGCTAATCATCATTTACAGACCCCCAGGGCCGTACTCTGAATTTCTCTGTGAATTTGCAGATTTCCTCTCAAACCTTGTCGTTTCCGTAGACAAAGCGTTAATTGATGGAGATTTTAATATTCATTTTGAGAATCCAGAAGACCTTCTGAGAACAGCATTTATGTCCATACTGGACTCAGTAGGAGTAAATCAGTGTGTAGTAGGACCCACTCATAAAGCAGGTCACACTTTGGACTTAATATCATCCTTCGGATTAAGTATAAGTAACATAATTACAATTCCACAATCTAAAGTTATATCAGATTACTCTCTTGTCTCGATTAAAGTGTCTCATAGTAATAATGTACGCACAGCACCGCGCTACCACCTTAAACATACGTTCACAACAAATACCACACAGAGCTTTATCAATAATCTCCCAGAGATATCAACTTTGATTGGATCGCCATTTGATTCCACAGAATTAGATTAAGCGACTGAATATCTAGAGTCAACACTTCGTCATAGCTTAGATAATGTAGCTCCAGTTAAAAGAAAAATGATTAGAGATAAGAAACTCGCTCCTTGGTATAATGATCACACACGCACTCTAAAACAAACCGCTCGGAAATTAGAACGCAAATGGCGACAAACTAAATTGTTAGTTTTCCAAATAGCATGGAAGGAGAGCATCCTGAACTATAGAAGAGCTCTCAGTGCTGCTAGGTCAATGTATCTCTCCACTCTTATAGAAAATAACAAAAAAAATCCTAGGTTTTTATTTAATACCATAGCTAAATTAACTAAAAACAAGACCACTGCAGAAATCTTCACAACAACAACATACAGTAGTGAGGATTTCATGAACTTTTTCAATAAAAAAATCATAAATATTAGGCAAAAAATTCAGGCTTTAAAACCAGACAATTTAAGTGATACAGATGATAAATTAATCACATCACATCAGAACCTAGAATACTTTACTCCCCTTGAAGCGAGTGAACTAATTTCACTCATCTCCTCTTCAAAATCAGCAACCTGTGAATTAGATCCTATACCGACACATTTTCTCAAGCAGATAGTTCCAGCAATAACAGAACCCCTGTTAAAAGTAATTAACTGTTCACTCAGCAGTGGGTATGTTCCTAAATCCCTTAGATTAGCAGTTATTAAACCACTAATCAAAAAACCTGACCTTGACCCCTGTCAGCTTTCCAATTACAGGCCGATATCAAACCTCCCGTTTATCTCTAAAATTCTGGAAAAGGTAGTATCACAGCAGCTATGTTCATATCTACATAGGAATAGCATACATGAACTATATCAGTGAGGATTTAGGCCTCATCACAGCACAGAGACAGCACTCGTTAAAGTAGTAAATGACCTCCTAGTGGCCTCTGATCAGGGTTGTGTCACTATACTTGTATTACTCGACCTCAGTGCAGCTTTTGACACCATTAATCATAGTATTCTTCTTCACAGATTAGAAAATGTAGTAGGAATTAAGGGAACGGCCCTCTTATGGCTCAGATCCTATTTGACTGATCATTATCAGTTTGTAGATTTAGATGGTGACCATTCCTCATGTTCTCAAGTTGAGTTTGGTGTTCCACAGGGTTCTGTTTTAGGCCCACTGCTTTTTTTCCTTTGCATGCTTCCTCTAGGCAACATAATTCGTAAACATGGTATTAGTTTTCATTGTTATGCTGATGACACACAAGTATACATTTAAGGAAAACCAGATGAGAAAAACCAACTTACTAAAGTTGAGCAATGTTTGCAGGACATAAGAGATTGGATGTTAATTAATGTCCTTCTGCTTAATCCTGATAAGGCAGAAGTTCTAGTCATAGGACCACAAGCAGCTAGAAGTAAGCTTTCTGATCACACTGTGATTTTAAATGGCCTTTCTGTTCTATCAAGTGCAACAGTAAAAGACCTTGGTGTGATTATAGATTCAAGCCTTTCATTTGAAGCACATGTAGATAATATTACCAGGATAGCATTTTTTCACCTCAGAAATATTGCCAAGATAAGAAATATATTGTCACCAAATGATGCAGAAAAACTAGTTCATGCTTTTATTACGTCTAGGTTGGATTATTGTACCGCCTTACTGTCTGGTTGTTCAACTAGGTGCTTGAACAAGCTTCAATTAGTCCAGAATGCAGCAGCGAGAGTTCTCACTCGAACCAGAAGATATGAGCACATCACCCCTATCTTATCCACATTGCATTGGCTTCCTGTGAAATTTCGCATCGATTTTAAAATACTACTCTTGACGTATAAAGCATTAAATAGTCTCGCGCCGCAGTATCTGAGTGAACTGCTAGTGTCTTACAATCCGCCACGCCTACTTCGATCAAAGGATGCAGGCTGCTTGTCAGTACCGTGTATTATTAAAACTACAGCAGGGGGCAGAGCTTTTTCTTACAAAGCCCCAAAATTCAATTCAATTCAATTCAATTTTATTTGTATAGCGCTTTTAGCAATTTCCATTGCCGCAAAGCAGCTTAACACAGTCAAAAGAATCATTTAAGTTTGTATGAAATGTGAATTTGTATGAAGCAAAATGGTCAGTTTGTCCCTGGTGAGCAAGCCGAGGGCGACAGTGGCAAGGAAAAACTCCCTGAGATGGTAATAGGAAGAAACCTTGAGAGGAACCAGACTCAACAGGGAACCCATCCTCATTTGGGTGAAACAGAAAGCAGTAAATGATCTGCATTTATACAGTGTGTAGGGTGGGAGGCAGTTCAGCTATAATAGCTGATGTTAATTGATGTTAATATGGAGTCCAGGTAGTTATTGAAGACCCAGTTAGACTTGTAAGAAGTTCCAGTCCTGAACTATCGAACTGTCAAGTCCCCAGAGAAACAGTTGCCAACACCAGTCAAGGCCAGAACCATTTTCTAGGTAGAGAGAATCATCCCCAGACACCAGACGCATCCCAGAGAGACACACGTGGCATCCATGTGACGAGATCTTTAGCCAGAAGCGGGGCACCAGGATGGGTCAGACAGGTCCGGAGGGCAGAGGGAGTCTGGATCACTGGCACCTCGGGAACGACATGTGTAGCTCGACAGAGAGAGAGAAAGAGTGAAAGGGGGAGACAGGAAGAGAGAGGAAAGAGAAAGAGGGGGAAAAGAGAAGAAGAGGAGAGATGGCAGTTAGGTATGGTCACAGTCACACAATGTATAATGTGTATGTATATTAACTGTAGAGTGCAAGCAGAGACTCCGGCAGGACTAACTATGACAGCATAACTAAAAGGGAGGAGCCAGAAGAAAACACAAACATGAGGGCTTCCTGAGATGTAAAGCAAACAATCACCTCACCGTCAGCAAACCTGAGTGATCAATGAGAGTGAGGAAGACAGCATCCAAACATACCAGTTCACCATAATACTCTACGTCCATGAGTCCCCCAGATCTGCTCCTTTACCTATGGCAAATCTATTTATAAAAATGCTTGGCTAAATAAATAGGTTTTTAGCCTGGACTTAAACACTGAGACTGTGTCTGAGTCCCGAATACTATTTGGAAGACTATTCCATAATTTTGGGGCTTTGTAAGAAAAAGCTCTGCCCCCAGCTGTATTTTTCATAATACGCGGTACTGACAAGCAGCCTGCATCTTTTGATCGAAGTAGCCGTGGCGGATCGTAAGACACTAGGAGTTCGCTCAGGTACTGCGGCGCTAGACCATTTAATGCTTTATATGTCAAGAGTAGTATTTTAAAATCAATGCGAAATTTCACAGGGAGCCAATGGAGTGAAGATAAGATAGGGGTGATGTGCTCATATCGTCTGGTTCTAGTGAGGACTCTCGCTGCTGCATTCTGGACTAGCTGAAGCTTATTTATGCATCTAGCTGAACAACCAGACAGTAAGGCATTGCAATAGTCCAACCTAGAGGTGATAAAAGCATGAACTAGTTTTTCTGCATCGTTTAGCGACAATAAATTTCTTATCCTGGCAATATTTCTGAGGTGAAAGAATGCTATCCTAGTAATATTATCAACATGAGCTTCAAATGAAAGGCTGGAATCAATAATCACACCAAGGTCTTTCACTGTTGCATTTAATGGAACAGAAAGGCCATCTAAAGTTACGGTGTGATCTAAAATTTTTCTCCTAGCTGTATGCGGTCCTATGAATAGAACTTCTGTCTTATCCGGATTTAGCAGAAGGAAGTTAATTAGCATCTAATTTCTTATGTCCTGCACACATTGCTCAATTTTAGTAAGCTGTTTTTTCTCATCAGGTTTTGCTGAGACATATAACTGTGTATCGTCAGCATAACAATGAAAACTAATACCATGCTTACGGATTATGTTGCCCAGAGGAAGCATGTAAAGGGAAAAAAGCAGTGGACCTAAAACTGAACCCTGCGGAACGCCAAACTCCACTAGAGAACATGCAGAATAATCACCATTTAAGTCTACATACTGATAACGATGGGTCAGATAGGATCTGAGCCAGGAGAGGGCTGTACCCTTAATTCCTACTACATTTTCTAATCTGTGAAGAAGAATAACGTGATCAACGGTGTCAAAAGCTGCACTGAGGTCGAGTAATACAAGCATAGTTACACAACCCTGATCAGAGGCCAATAGGATGTCATTTACTACTTTACCGAGTGCTGTCTCTGTACTGTGATGAGGCCTAAATCCTGACTGATACAGTTCATGTATGCCATTTCTATGTAGATATGAGCATAGCTGCTCCGCTACTATCTTTTCCAGAATCTTAGAGATAAAGGGGAGGTTTGATATTGGCCTGTAACTGGACAGCTGACAGGGGTCGAGGTCAGGTTTCTTAATTATTGGTTTGATAACTGCTAATTTAAAAGATTTTGGAACATAACCAATGCTGAGTGAAGAATTTATTATTCTCAACAGGGGTTCTGTTATTGCTAATACTATCTGTCTCAGAAAATGGATCTAATATACAGGTTGATGAATTTGCAGAAGAGATGAGTGAAATTAGTTCATTCGCTTCAAGGGGAGTAAAGTATTCTAGGTTCTGATCTGACATGGCTAGATTAACATCTGCATCAATTACATTGTTCGGTTTCAAAACCTCAATTTTATGCCTAATATTTACAATTTTATTATTAAAAAAGTTCATGAAGTCCTCACTATTGCATGATGTTGTTGTGGAGATTTCTGCAGTGGTCTTATTTCTGGTTAATTTGGCTACAGCATTAAATAAGAATCTAGGATTATTTTTGTTATTTTCTATAAGAGTGGAGAGATACGTTGATCTAGCTACACTAAGAGCTCTTCTATAGTTCAGGATGCTCTCCTTCCATGCTATTTGAAATACTAGCAATTTAGTTTGATGCCATTTACGTTCTAATTTCCGAGCAGTCTGTTTTAAAGTGCGCGTGTGATCGTTATACCAGGGAGCAAGTTTCTTATCTCTAATAATTTTCCTTTTAACTGGAGCTACATTATCTAAGGTATAGCGAAATGTCGACTCTAAATATTCAGTCGCCTGATCGAGTTCTGTGGAATCAAATGGCGATCCAATCAAAGTTGATAACTCTGGGAGATTATTGATAAAGCTCTGTGTGGTATTTGTTGTGAACGTACGTTTAAGCCAGATTATCGTTGTAAATAACTGCGACGCCTCCTTCTCGACCAGTTAACCGAGGCTGGTGTATGTAGTTGTATCCAGGAGGACTAGCTTCATTTAGAGCTACATACTTGTCCTGTTTAATCCAGGTTTCAGTTAAACATAATATATCAAACTCCTGGTCTGTGATAGTTTCGTTAATAATAACTGCTTTAGATGCAAGAGATCTAATATTTAACAGTCCTAGCTTCAGATCAGAGGTGCCGGCTGCGCATTCAGTCTGATCCAAGTTTGTGGTCTTTATGTTAATTAAATTACTAAAACAGACTTTCTGAGTCTTTCTAAATTTGTTTTTAGCTCGGGGAACAGACACGGACTCAATACAGTAAACCCTGTGTGACGACTCTATGCAGCAGATGGTTGGTTTAGCCTGTCTGTTTGCTCCCTGGCCTGGGCTCTGGATTGTCACCGATTAACTAGGCCTCTTCTGAGACTATGAGCTATACTGCAAGAAATGAGAGCAGCACCTTCCCGAGTGGGATGGACACCGTCCCGCCCTAACAGGCCAGCTTTGCCCTCAAAGGTCTTCCAATTATCTATGCAGCCCAGGTTGTTTTTCAAAAGTATTTCAAAGTTATGGAATAGTCTTCCAAATAGTGTTCGGGACTCAGACACAGTCTCAGTGCTAAAAACCTATTTATTTAGCCAAGTATTTTTATAAATAGATTTGCCTTAGGTAAAGGAGCAGATCTGGGGAACTCATGGACGTAGAGTATTAGGTGAACTGGTATGTTTGGATGCTGTCTTCCCCACTCTCATTGATCACTCAGGTTTGTTGACGGTGAGGTGATTGTTTGCTTTACATCTCTGGAAGCCCTCATGTTTGTGTTTCCTTCTGGCTTTCCCTTTTTAGTTATGCTGTCATAGTTAGTCCTGCCGGAGTCTCTGCTTGCACTCTGCACTAAATATACATTCACTTTTTACATTGTTCGACTGTGACCATACCTAACTGTTATTTCTCCATCTCTTTGCTCTCTCCTTTTCTGCTCTCTCTCTCTCTCTCTCTCCCTCTCTCCTTTTTTCTCTACCTATCTCTCTGTCGAGCTATACATGTCGCTCCTGAGCTGCCAGTGATCCAGACCTCCTCTGCCCGCTGGACCTCTCTAACAAATCCTGGAGTCCTGCTTCTGGTTGGACATCTCATCACATGGATGCCCCCGTGTGGTCTGCCTGCAATGTGTGTGGTGACTGGGGTTGGTTCCACTTTTCCATGAAGGTGGTCCTGTCCTCGACTGATGCAGACAGCTGTTCTCTGAGGACCTGTGACTTCAGTCGCTCAATAGTTCAGGACTGGAATTTTTCACAGTCTACCTGAGCCTCCAGGAATAAACTGGACTTTAATCTTACACATATTCTCTTATACTGAACTTCCAGTCTCGCATATTATTATGCACATCAATCCCTGCAATCTGTTTTGACCCAGATGAGGATGGGTTCCCTGTTGAGTATGGTTTCTCTCAAGGTTTCTTCCTATTACCATCTCAGGGAGTTTTTCCTTGCCACTGTCGCCGTCGTCCTAGGCTTGCTCATCAGGGACATCCATATAGTTTTGATTTATACACATTCAAATTTCATACAAACTTAATTCTTTTGATTATGTAAAGCTGCTTTGTGATGATGTTAATCGTTAAAAGCACTATACAAATAAAATTGAATTGAATTGAATTGATCATGTCTCCAGCGTACTTAGAGAACGTTCTACTTTGATGGTGCCCAAGCACTAGTGAAACACTGGGATAAGTGCATTAGTGTAGCAGGGGATTATATAGAGAAATAAAGGGAGTTTTTACTTTCAGAAAAACAGCTCCCAGAGATCCAGACCAGCTCATCCCATTGCACCTGTCTAACTCATCCTGGTAATAAACTCAACTGGACTCCATGTTAACTTGGACATCGTCTCTTATGTTGAACTTTCAGCTGTCTAACACAGTATGTCAGCAAAAACTTTCTGCTGACCCATAAAAACAGTGAAAGGCCATGGGATACAAGTGACCAACAACAGCAGGAAAATAGTAGAGGCTTTGGAAAGTGCAACGTAACTGGCAAAAAGACTGGCATAGTCCGTGCTGACCCAGTATTGGTATCAGTCTCTGTGAAACAATAAAGAGAAGGAATGAGCTCCATAAGTCGGACAGTCTAACTCACTTGGCTGCTCTGGGTTACTGTGTCTCTCTGTGTCTGTGTGCCTATGTTTTTACTTGAGCATGAATGTTCGATTCTCTACTCTGAGGTGTGATGGCTTTGCTGTGTGCCTCCTCAGGTGCCCGAGGGGCGCTGTTATTTTAGCACCACTGCAGCAGTCAGGTGAGGAAAACTTTTTTTTTTCAGTAGGGGTTGCAGTCTGGCATGTACAACAACACACACACACACACACACACACACACACATGTATACTATGTGTAGGCTATGTGTATACCGGGTGTATGTTGTGTGTTTTGTATCTGTGCCCTGTGCTCTGTGTTACCACGTGTACCTGTGCTCATACCTTTGCTTTTGGTGTCCTCTGCCATACTGAAGCAGGTGCTGAGGTAGAGGACAGGAATAGCGTTGTCTGAGCTGCCGAGGCAGTCAAAATGATTCAGGTTGATTTCAGACGGGGAGAAACTGAGCTTTGCTGAGACGGACACAACCGGCCGAGTTCTGAGAAAAACAATCACATCATTTAGGTCAAAAGTAATCTTTACATGAGAAACGTTCCCTGCATTTAGAGTCATTACAATCACACTGTACATTTGACTGAACTGTACCTCAAGAGTAAAACGGTCCCTTGTGCTCCAACAGCAATGTCTATCAGACCATCCTGTCCCATGTCCATTACACCATCAATCGACAAGCCGAAATGCTGAAGCTGCTTATTAATGGAACTTGCAACAATTCTCTACACACACACACACACACACAGAGAGAGAGAGAGAGAGAGAGAGAAAGAAAGTGCATAACATTTTAAATATACAGTAAAGTAAATGACAGTATATGATTGTGTAAAGCTTATTTGTTAATCAGGCCCTGCAATCCGTTATCACCCAAATGAGGATGGGTTCCCTGTTGAGTCTGGTTCCTCTCAAGGTTTCTTCCTATTACCATCTCAGGGAGTTTTTCCTTGCCACTATCGCCCTCAGCTTGTTCACCAGGGACAAACTGACCATTTTGATTCATACACATTCACATTTCATACAAACTTAAATAATTCTTTTGATTGTGTAAAGCTGGTTTGGGACAATGACAATTGTTAAAAGCGCTATACAAATAAAATGTAATTAAATTGAATAGATAGCCTTTTGTCTGTTTGGAGATGTAACAGGGTTTACTGGGACAGAAGTCGGAACTGTATACTACTTTAATGTGGTGGATGTTTGAGGTGTACCTGGCTGTATTGGGGTGAATGTTTGAGGTGTACCTGGCTGTATTTGGTGGATGTTTGAGGTGTACCTGGCTGTATTGGGGTGGATGTTTGAGGTGTACAGTACCTGGCTGTATTTGGTGGATGTTTGAGGTGTACCTGGCTGTATTGGGGTGGATGTTTGAGGTGTACCTGGCTGTATTGGGGTGGATGTTTGAGGTGTACCTGGCTGTATTGGGGTGGATCTTAAGGTGTACCTGGCTGTATTGGGGTGGATGTTAGAGATGTATCTGGCTGTATTGGGGTGGATGTTAGAGATGTACCTGGATGTATTGGGGTGGATGTTTGAGGTGTACCTCGCATTTATGGACTTACTAAATTCCTTTGAGGTTAAACAAAATATAAATGAATCAACTCACCGCTGTAATCATATGCTAGATCTAATTATATCTCATGGTATAGATGTCTCTAATATAGAGATTTTACCTCTAAGTAATGATATCACAGATCATCACCTCTTGATATATACTCTACCTGTAAAACAGATTAGCTGTGTCTCCCCACGTTATCGATTTGTTAGAAATATGAATCCGACTACTAAAGACAGATTCACAAGTAATCTGCCGGATCTGTCCCAAATTCTTATTAGACCCCTAAATGCAGACGATCTGGGTGAAATGACTAGCAGCATGGGTACTATTTTTACCAGAACATTAGACACTGTTGCTCCCATCAGATTAAAAAAAGTTAGAGATAAAACACTTGCTCCTTGGTACAATAGTCATACTCGCACCCTAAAGAGAGCAACCCGTAACCTTGAGCGAAAATGGAGAAAAACTAAATTAGAAGTTTTTCGAATTGCGTTTAAAGACAGTGTGTGCAGCTATAGACAGGCTCTAAAAACTGCTAGGACCGAGCATCTTAGCCAACTGATAGCAAGAAATCAAAACAATCCCAAGTTCTTATTTAGTACAGTAGCCCGCCGAACAAAACCTAAAATGCCTGCAGAGAGTACTCCACAACATTTTAGTAGTGAAGATTTTATGGACTTCTTTAAGGAAAAAATCGATAGCATAAGGAAGAAAATAACGGAAGTTCAACCTCTAATAGCATCTCATGATCTAGTTCAGCCTAAAGTTTCACATTTAGTTTTTCAGTGCTTTACAGGTGTAGGACAGGAAGAGCTGTATAAACTTATCACCTCAGCTAATTCAGCAACGTGCCTGTTAGACCCAATCCCAACCAGATTTTTGAAAGAAGTGATGCATACGGTTGGAGAGCCACTTTTAAACATTATTAATTCTTCATTATATCTAGGTCACGTCCCTAAACCTTTCAAGTTGGCAGTTATTAAGCCGCTCCTTAAAAAATCTAATTTGGACGCAAATGAAATAACAAATTATAGACCAATTTCAAACCTCCCCTTTATATCAAAAATATTAGAAAAAGTAGTATCAGCTCAAATATGCACATTTTTGCAGGAAAACAACATCCTTGAAGAATTTCAGTCAGGTTTCAGGCCCCATCATAGTACAGAAACTGCACTAGTTAAGATTGCAAACGACTTGTTTTTAGCTTCGGACCAAGGCTGCACCTCAATTCTAGTCTTGCTTAATCTTAGTGCTGCATTCGACACTATAGATCATAACATTCTCATAGATCGCTTACAAAATCACATAGGTACAAAAACAGCCTTTTTCCATCTTAGAAATATCGCCAAACTTAGGAGTATCCTATCCGTATCTGATGCAGAAAAGCTTGTTCATGCATTCATGACCTCCAGACTGGACTATTGTAATGCATTACTAGGTGGTTTTCCTGCATCCTCAATAAACAAGCTTCAGTTAGTCCAAAATGCAGCCGCCAGGGTTCTCACCAGATCCAGAAAATATGATCATATAACCCCAATATTATCGTCCCTGCACTGGCTACCTGTTCAGTTTAGAATTAATTACAAAATGGTATTACTTACATACAAGGCTTTAAATGGTTTAGCTCCCACATACCTAACCAGTCTTCTAAAACGCTATAATCCGCCACGCTCCTTAAGATCACAAAACTCTGGACTTCTGGTAGTTCCCAGAATTTCAAAATCTACAAAAGGGAGTAGGGCTTTTTCATATTTAGCTCCAAAACTTTGGAATAGCCTTCCAGACAGTGTTCGGGGCTCAGACACAATTTCCCAGTTTAAAAGTAGACTCAAGACGCATCTCTTTAATCTGGCATACGCGTAACTCATCCCATAACTTCATACTTCAGTACACCTATCCTGAATGGCAACTACGCTAATTCTCTCCATCTGTTCTGTACTTTTCTACCCATCCCGAGGCATCTGGAGATTGTTCCAGCTTCAGTAGATAAAGGCCAACCCTGTGATGATCCTGAGGCATCCAGAGAAGGATCCTGAATTCTGCCTTATTATGATTGGAGCTACACATCCTGCTCCTGTGCTCCCAGTGATCCAGACCCCATCTGCCCTCTGCACCTACTGACTCATCCCTATGCTGAACTGGACTTCATGTTAATTTAAATAATTTCTGTTATATTGTACTCTCAGCTGCATAACACACATGGTGTTATATTATCTCTATCTGTTATCACCCAAATGAGGATGGGTTCCCTGTTGAGTCTGGTTCCTCTCAAGGTTTCTTCCTATTGCCATCTCAGGGAGTTTTTCCTTGCCACTGTCGCCGTCACCCTTGGCTTGCTCATCAGAGAAATTTCATTCATTCATCTCGTTATTATCTAGAGACACTTTTCTCACACATACACAATTTATTATTATTATTATTTTTTATTTTTTATTTATTTATTTTTTTTTGTGAATTTCTTTCATCTTTGTGAAGCTGCTTTGAGACAATGACCATTGTTAAAAGCGCTATATAAATAAAATTGATTTTGAATTGAATTGAATACCTGGCTGTACTTAGAGCGGATGCCGTGATCATGGTTGCCGAGGTAAATGTAAACGGCTCCTTTTTGATCATCTTCCAGTGGCGCTCCAACAGCTAAATCCTTCAGCTGGTCTCCATTCAGATCTGATACAGCAGCTAAAGTCATCCCAAACCGACCCTGAGCTGATTCACTAATCTCCAACTGCTTCTCCAATTTCAGCTGCACACACACACACACACACACATACACACCCACACACACACACACACACACACACACACACACACACAGAGTATCAAACACACACAGAGTATATTTAATGTATTTTGTTTCGGTACACATACAGTATATTTAAAATTGTCTAAATGACCTGGAGGGTGTGATAATGAGTAAAGTTGAATAAAATACTGTGTACAGCGTGATGAGGTACAGTGCCAGTCAAAAGTTTGGGCACACCTTGTAATTATTGTTTTATTATTATTATTTTAGAACAAAACTGTTTTTTATTTCTATTTTATGAAATAGCACATATGAAATTAAATAATTACATAACAACAACAGCAACAGTAAGTTGTTATTTTAGGACATGAAGGTCAGCTGGTTCTGGAATGATAAAACTGTCTCTCATGAAGACCTTCCCAGGAAAACAAGACCAAAACTGAGCTCTGCTGCAGAGGAGAAGTTCATTTAGAGTCACCAGCCTCAGAAATTACCAATTAACAACCAGCACCTCAGATTAGAGCCGTTATGAAGCTTTACAGAGCAGAAGGAGCAGATAAACATCTCAATATCAACTGTTCAGAGGAGATTATTGTGTGTTTTAGATAAACACTTTCAGTATTGTTTTACAGTGTAGAGAGAAATAAACATCAGGAACCACCATGGAGTTAGTAGGGGTGTACAAACTTTTGACTGGTAGTGTACATAGACGCTGAGGTATAAATATACTGCTTCAGTAACACACACTGTACAGTAGTATGCTTGTGTGTGTGTGTGTGTGTGTGTGTGTACCTGCTGTGTGAGTCTGTAGATATACACCCGTCCCTCTCTCTGAGGATGAGGTTGGTAATACAGCGGAGCTCCAACCACGAGGAAGTCAGTGTTGTTGTCTGAGTCCAGGTCTAACACACACACCGATCCTCCGAAATACGAGCCGATCTGCAGATGTGTTGGATAATAAATTATTACATAACAGGTAATCAGTGTTTGTTCTGCTGTTGCTTCCTGGTTTTCGTATTGTTCCAAAAATAAAATTCAAATTTTATTTGTCACATACACAAACATACACAGTACGAAATGTAGTGAAATGCATTATACGACTGCCATTGACCCTAAAAGAGAGTTAAATTTTACAAATAAGAAATAAATATGAATAAAAGTAATACGATAGAAATTAAATTAAAAAATTTAATTGAACTAGGAAAAAATAGAACTAAAAATAAAAATTGAAATGTGCTAGGAAAAAATAGAACTAAAAATAAAAATAGAAATATGATGTACAAAATAGAAATATACTGTGCAAATTGAAATATACTGTACGGTGTATGCAAATATGCATAGAACAAGTGTCTTAGTGCAGAGGTTATTAAAGTGTCTTTGTGCACTGGCCCAGGATGTAAACGTAAAACTGTAAAATGTAGTGTAGTTGTGAAGGTAGGTGTGCAAAGTTATTAAAGTGTCTTTGTGCAATGGTCCAGGATGTAACGTACGATATGTAGTGTATATATGAAGGAAGGTGAGCGTGTAATTGTCCATAGTGTTCATGGATGTAAGAAGATTGATAGATTTGACCAATTATGAAAATATTGTGTAGTTCTGCATAGTGGTGTGGTTGTGGTTGAGAGACCTTATCGCCTGCGGGAAGAAGCTCCTCCTCAGTCTCTCTGTGTTGGCCTTCAAGGAGCGAAAATCGCTTCCCAGACCGCAACAGAGTAAACAGTCCGTTATTGGGGTGGCTGAGGTCCTTCACGATCTTCCTGGCCTTGGTCAAGCACCGCTTGCTGTAAATCGATTGCAGGTCAGGGAGCTCGATGCGGATGATGCGCTCAGCTGATCGCACCACCCTCTGTAGAGCTCGTCTGTCCTGCATGGTGCTGTTCCCGAACCAGGTCGTGATATTTCCCGTCAGGAAGCTCTCGATGGTGCAGGAGTAGAAATTCCTGAGCACCTTGGAGGGCAGTCTAAAGTCTTTCAAGCGTCTGAGGTGGTAGAGACGCTGCCGGGCCTTTTTTACCACGGTGTTGATGTGACAGGACCATGCCAGGTCCTGCATGATGTGAACACCGAGGTATCTGAAGCTGTCCACTCTCTCCACTGGGCTCCTGTTGATGACGGGGGTCTGGTAAATCCTCACCTGCTTTGTACTAAAGTCCACTATCAGCTCCTTTGTCTTACTGACGTTCAGGAGGAGATTGTTTCTCTGGCACCAGTTCTCCAGATTTCCAACCTCCTCCAGGTAGGCCGTCTCATCGTTGTTCGTGATCAGGCCCACCACAACAGTGTCGTCAGCAAACTTGATGATGGTGGTGGAGCTGGTAGTGGCCACGCAGTCGTGGGTGTACAGAGAGTACAGCAGGGGGCTCAGAACACAATCCTGGGGGGCTCCAGTGCTGAGAGTGAGGGAGGCTGAGACATGTCCGCCCATCCTTACTGCCTGTGGTCTGCCAGTTAGGAAGTTGGAGATCCACTGACACATAGATGAGCTGAGTCCCAGGTGCTCCAGCTTGGTGGTAAGTGTGGAGGGAATTATGGTATTGAATGCAGAGCTGTAGTCGATGAAGAGCATTTTCACATAATTCCCCCTCCGAGTGTCCAGGTGAGTGAGAGATGTATGGAGGAGATGAGAGATTGCATCGTCCGTGGAACGGTTTGGACGATAAGCAAACTGTAGTGGGTCGAGTGTGTCTGGTAGTGAAGAGATGATGAAGTCTCTGACCAGGCGTTCAAAGCACTTCATCACTACTGAAGTGAGGGCTACAGGGCGATAATCATTGAGGGAAGCAGGATGAGGTTTCTTTGGGACAGGAACAATAATGGACTCTTTGAAGCATGTGGGGATCACCGACTGAGATAAAGAGATGTTGAATATCTCTGTGAACACAGGTGCTAGCTGGTCTGTGCAGGCTCTGAGAATACGGCCTGAGATGCCGTCTGGTCCTGCTGCTTTCCTGGTGTTCACTCTCTTGAAGGCTTGTCTCACGTCATGCTCGGTGATGATGAACGCGCTTCCGGTGCTGGCAGTGACTTCCTGTCTGCAGCCGTTAGCGCCGCTAGCATTAGCATCGCTAGCGTCCTTAGCTGCAGCCTCGAAGCGAGCATAGAAAGTGTTCAGCTCATCTGCCAGAGACACGTCTGCGTTTATCATACCGGATGTTGGTGCTTTATAATCCGTTATTGTTCTTAATCCCTGCCACAGGCTCCTAGAGTCACTCTGTTGGAGTTGTGACTCTAGTTTCCTCCCGTAGCGCTGCTTCGCCTCTTTCACCGCCTTCCGGACGCTGTATGACGCAGCCTTGTACGGTTCTGTAAGGGTCCGCCACTAGAGGCCACTGTTTTTATTTTGTAGTTTTGTTGGCCGACTCAGTTTCCCAGCAGGCACCTCGGTCAGGTGATGCGGGTGCACACCTGAACCGAGGTAGCCATCAATCAATCTATAAATAGCTGCTTAGACTGGGAAACTGGGTCGAGCATTTTTGGTACCACCACTGTCATTTATGTGGGCATTTTGGTTTGTTCTGTTTTGTTATCTGTTTAGTTTGTATTTTGATTTTAGTTGTGTTGACTTGGGCTCTCTTATTGGCAATGTCTCTGTGTATGTTTTGTGTGTCTGTGTTAGTGGAGCTGATTCAGTCAAGTCCTCCTGTGTTCTTGTGGTTAGCTAGAGCAGGTAAGTAGTTAGGTGTGTGTGTGGCTAGGAGCATGATTAGCTAAATTCTATGTTGAGTTATAGTACAGTTACGGTACTAGCATGCTTCTAGCCATAGCCCCTCTGTGTCTCTAGCTGTCCTGTGTTTCCTCTCCCCCTAGTGTCCCAGTGTGCCTAGGTTTAGAGTGCTGTCCCTCCTGGCTTTGGAGTAACGACTAGCTTGTGAGTGCCGCCTCGCTTAGTCTTGGAGGGCTGCCTCGCCTAGCCACTGGGTATCCCTTGTCTGTGTTTCTGTGCCCCTATTCCCTAGTGTGTTTAAGCTATTAGGTAAGTATAGCTTAGTGCATGTTGGGGCTAAAGACATGCTTAGCTAGGTGTATGTGTAGCTGACTGCCATGGTTAAGCTTAGCTTAACCATGTTTAGCTAAAAGCCATGGCTAGCTGATTGCCATGTCTTTAGCCCTCGTCCCGTCCCTCTCTTGGTCTCTCGTCTCTAGTCTTTACGTGTCTCCCGTTCTCTCTAGTGTCTCCCGTTCTCTCTAGTGTCTCCCGTTCTCTCTAGTGTCCAGTTTCAGCTCCACGCCTCGTTTGTGTCCTGTTATGTGTTTGTCCCCCTGCCTGTGTCTCGTCACAGGACGTGTTTTGTGTCTCCTCCTGCCTGTGTCTCGCCACAGGACGTGTTTTGTGTCACCCCCTGCCTGTGTCTCGCCACAGGACGTGTTTTGTGTCTCCTCCTGCCTGTGTCTCGCCACAGGACGTGTTTTGTGTCTCCTCCTGCCTGTGTCTCGCCACAGGACGTGTTTTGTGTCTCCTCCTGCCTGTGTCTCGCCACAGGACGTGTTTTGTGTCTCCTCCTGCCTGTGTCTCGCCACAGGACGTGTTTTGTGTCTCTTCCTGCCTGTGTCTCGCCACAGGACGTGTTTTGTGTAACCCCCTGCCTGTGTCTCGTCACAGGACGTGTTTTGTGTCTCCTCCTGCCTGTGTCTCGCCACAGGACGTGTTTTGTGTCTCCTCCTGCCTGTGTCTCGCCACAGGACGTGTTTTGTGTAACCCCCTGCCTGTGTCTCGCCACAGGACGTGTTTTGTGTCTCCCCCTGCCTGTGTCTCGCCACAGGGCGTGTGTTTGTTCCCCTGTCTGTGTCTTGCCAGAGAGCCCCTGTTAGCACAAAGTTAAGTATTGTTTGAGTTTGTTTGTTCCTTTGTTTGTATCTTTATTTATACTTTGTGTTTAACTATTATTAAAAAGACTCTTTTTGGTTACACCACCCCTCTGCCTCTATGCCTGCTCCTTCCGCCCACGGCGTTCAACACCTGCCACAACACCCCGATCATGACAGGTTCCATGTCCCCCGACGCGAGTCCCGTGTTGTAGGCAGTGGTGCGAGATCTCAGAGCGTCGCGGATGGTTTTATCCACCCACGGCTTCTGGTTGGGAAACGTTTTAATAGTCTTTTTTTCTACGGTATCGTCCGCTAATTTCCCGATGAATCCCACAACCGCTTCCGTAAACACGCTGACGTCACCATCGGAGCTGTTTCGGAACATGTCCCAGTCTGCGTCATCGAGTGCGTCCTGTAACGCGGCCACCGATTGGTCCGTCCAGCGCGCGACCTCCCTCTGAACCGGAACTTCCTGTTTCAGCCTTTGTTTGTATTTTGGCATGAGGAAGATGGCGGCGTGGTCGGATTTACCAAACGGTGGACAAGATTGTGCCTTGTAGCCGTCCTTGACCGTTGTATAGCAGTGGTCCAGTGTCCTTTCACCCCTGGTGGGGCAAGTGATGTGCTGATAAAAGTTTGGCGCTGCACGTTTGAGGTTGGCACTATTAAAGTCCCCCGCCACAATAAGCGCAGCGTCCCGGTGTTGTGTTTGGTGCTGTGTGAGTGCCTCATGCAGCTTGCATAAGGCAGTGTCCGTGTCCGCTTGTGGTGGAATATAAACGGCGCTGATTATGACCGATGTAAACTCCCGAGGAAGGTAAAAAGGACGACACATGATGGACAGTAGTTCCAGGTTTGGTGTGCGTGTGAGAGGAACAACGCTTGTGCTGTTGCACCAGCTGCTGTTCACCATTAAACACACGCCGCCTCCCCTTGACTTCCCCGAGTCCCGCGTCCTGTCCATGCGATGAACCGAGAAGAACTCGGCCGGCTGGATGGCGTGGTCCGGCACCGCTGGGTTCAGCCATGTCTCGGTGAAGCAGAGGAGAATGCAGTCCCGAATGTCTCTCTGGAACTTTATCCTGGCCCTGAGGTCATCGAGCTTGTTTTCCAGTGACTGGACGTTGGCGAGCAGGATGCTAGGCAGAGGTGTGCGGTGTGCACGGGCTCTTAGCCTGTTCCTGACGCCGGCTCGTTTCCCTCGGGGCCGCCGCTTCGCGTCGCGTCCTTTGTTGTCCCTCAGGATCTCACTCGGCCAGCTCGGATCCGGAGTTAAAAACGTCGAATTGTGAGTACATTGTATACCAATAGAAACAAGAGTGTCTCTATCATAACTAATGTACCCCATGGTGGTAATTTTGCCGGTTTTAAAACGCTGTAAACTAACTTAAAGAACAAAAACAAAGAAAAGGTGGTCGGAGCAGTCGTGACGGCAGCCGACCTCACCGGCGCCATCTTGGAATCGCGCCATTCCCGCGAAAGTTCTTTGATTGTTTGTATCAACGTTTAAATCACACTGCCTTTTCTTGTTTATACTAAATAACAACATTAACTAGTTTTACGCTTTAATACTACTGGATTTTTGCCTTTTTCTGTTTTTTTGCGCTTTTTTCGAAGAACGCGCGTATCATCTGAGAACAGCAAGCGGAATCCATCACCAAATAATTAAAACTCAGTACTCGTACTCAGGTACGATATAATGGACAATATTCAGCTTGTTCAGTGTGTGGTAGTGAGCACACACTGAATTTTACTTGTGATAGGTGTGTGTTAGTGAGCACTCTGACGGAGAAGATATTAGCTTTAGAGGAGCGCATCCAGACTTTAGAGAGGGTTAGAGAGCGCAAGACCAGTGTTATTCTATTAAGCTAGGACTGTTAAATATGAAATCTCTCATATCTAAAGCAGTTATAGTTAATGAAATTTTCACAGACCAGGAGTTTGATATACTCTGTTTAACTGAAACCTGGATTAAACAGGACGAGTATGTGGCTCTAAATGAAGCTAGTCCTCCTGGATACAACTACATACACCAGCCTCGGTTAACTGGTAGAGGAGGAGGCGTCGCAGTTATTCACAATGATAATCTGACTATTGTACAAAAACACGGACACAAATTTAATTCATTTAAAGTTCTCTATAGTAACATAACAAGTGTAGCTACAAATATTAAGTCAGCTCAGTCGATTCCAATAATCATTATTTACAGACCTCCAGGGCCGTACTCTGAATTTCGTAGTGAATTTGCAGATTTCCTCTCAAACCTAGTCGTTTCAGTAAAAGACCTCGGTGTGATTATTGATTCCAGCCTTTCATTTAAAGCTCATGTAGATAATATTACCAGGATAGCATTCTTTCACCTCAGAAATATTGCCAAAATAAGAAATTTATTGTCGCTAAACGATGCAGAAAAACTAGTTTATGCTTTTATCACCTCTAGGTTGGACTATTGCAATGCCCTAATGTCTGGTTGTTCAACAAAGTTGTTAAACAAGCTTCAGCTAGTCCAGAATGCAGCAGCGAGAGTCCTCACTAAAACCAGAAGATACGATCACATCACCCCTATCTTATCTTCACTGCATTGGCTCCCTGTGAAATTTCGCATTGATTTTAAAATACTACTGTCACACACACGCGCCTTGCGGCCGGCACTAGGACCCGGAAATAGTACGGTCGCAAAACAGGAAGCATAAAAGGAGACAAGATGGCGCTTCACATCGCTCAGTCATTGAGTTTGCCCATGTCGGTTCAGATCGTCTGTTTGCCATTTCGTGAGTACTCACTTTCTTGGGTCTACTTTCTGATTCGAGTATGTGTTTATAGGGTGCGGGTTAAATTTGTGTTTTTCCCTTGCTTCCCTTTCATGAGAGTCCTTAGAGTAAATCGCGTGGTTAACCTGCCTACTCGCTTGCTTCCCCGTTTGGGTTTACCATCCACGCTACAAAGGGCTAACCGCTAAGTGCTAAGTCTTCTGATCATCCCGGTTAGTTTCGTGACAACTACTTTTGCAGACAGTTGTTCTCTGAGGACCTGTGACTTTAGACGCTCAATATAATATAATAAAATGCACTCCATTTAATTTCACACATCTCCTGTTATACTGAACTTCCAGTCTCACATAGTTTTATGCAGATCAATCCCTGCTATCTGTTATCACCCAGATGAGGATGGGTTCCCTGGTGAGTCTGGTTCCTCTCAAGGTTTCTTCCCATTACCATCTCAGGAAGTTTTTCCTTGCCACTGTCGCCCTCGGCTTGCTCACCAGGGACTAACATATAATTTTGATTCATACACATTCACATTTTATACAAACTTCATTCTTTTAATTGTTCAAAGCTGCTTTGCGACAATATAAATTGTTAAACGCCTATACGAATAAATTGAAACATAAGACTAATAATTTTTCCATTTTTGCATATTTATTGACTTTTACGATCACTGCACATTGGCACACTCATGTACATTTACACTCACCCTGGATATTTCTGGACATTGGCACATTTAGGCACCTTCTCACTCACCCTGGACATTTCTATTAAATTTCATTTTTGCACATTGCACATCACACATTCATGCACATTTGCATATTCATGAACATACCTACTTAATTCTACCACAATCCAGTTCTTTTTCAGTGTACAAATCCATTTTTTTTCTTTCAATGTAAATAATGTGCATATTTATATTTACAAAAAAATACAGCTATAGGTTTTCTATATTTCAATATTTCCTATATTGTATAGCTAAGTTTATTTTATATTTTTGCTAGATTTTTAATAGCTATGTTTTTCTCTGGCTATGTTTCTACATATTCTATTCCTTATTTTATTCCATAATTCATTTTTTATTTTAACCTTATTTCATTTTTAGGTCATGAGTGGTCGTAGAAGCATTTCGCCGCATATAATTTTATTTGTCAAATAAACAAATAAAATAATATTTGAATTTGAATTCTATTCTATCTTATGAATTATTCTATTTACTACACTGTCATGGTGGTGTAGCGGTTAGCACTGTCGCCTTGCACCTCTAGGTTACAGGCTCGATTCCCGTCTCTGTGTTTGTGGAGTTTGCATGTTCTGCCTGTGCTTGATGTGTTTCCTCTGGGTACTCTGGTTTCCTTCCACAGTCTAAAAACCTTCAGATTAGCTAATTGGCGTTCCCAAATTGCCCATAGTGTGTGTATGTGTGTGTCCTGCGATTGGGATTGGGACCATGTCCAGGATGTACCCTGCCTCATGCCCTTAGTTTCCTGGGATAGACTCCAGACCCCTTTGACCCTAAATTCAGGGTAGATGATGAGTAAGTGAGTGAGTGAGTGAGAGCTCAGTCTGACTCATGTGTGCAAAATAAATCTCCTCCTGCTGAACCCTGGCTCTGAGTCTCCTGATCCTGTTGTCATCTAATGCGCTGGTCAGATCCAGAAGATCGTATTATAAATTACAACACAGTGCAGAGGAAACAGTTCATTCTTACCAGTTCTCCTGCGATATTGCTGATGGCTTCCCACTTGTCAGTGCTCTTCCTGAACAGAGTCACCCGACCCCTGTAATCACATCTCGGTGCTCCAGAGAACACAAGAGAATCTCTGCCCCTCTGCCCAACCACAACAGAGTAACCTGAACACACACACACACACACACACACACACCAAATGTCACCTTATTACAGAACCAGGACAGTGTAAGCTCAGCTGCTGAGGTTCTGCATTAGATCTGGACTAATCACGTGTACAGTACATGCCACTAACAGCTCAAAGAAACAGAGACATGTGCTTGTGTAACAAACAGTGTAACATACCATTGTATGAATCATTATTTAGGTTTATGTCTTTGATTTCCATCTCACTGATCGAAGCTTCAGATCCTGTGACCTCATACAGGTTTCCAGTCCAATGATTAGATCCAACCGCTCCCAGTATGAGAGTGTCCTGGAATAAATAAAGAAGTGGTGAACTGTTTGTGTTTAGACAGATTTTAGAAAATGTATTGTATGCACATGTAACTTTATAATGAGCATTTCACTACATATCATATTGTGTATGGTTGTGTAGGTTAAACTCTTTTCAGTTTATTCAGACTCCATTTACAGTATATACTACATCTGTTTCCCTCATTGCTGAATCTTGATTGTGTTTGATGGGTCATTTAATTAAAATTTCTAATGTTGATATCCATAGTTTACCCCTGTGTATAATCCCTGCTCTTTTTCCAGTTTGTTCTTTTTCTGTCGCTATTTGTTCATCTAAATGCAGAGATTTTGGCATTTTATTTGTTTGTTGTTTTATTTTTATTGCTCACTTTACAAAAAAAAAATGCAGTTTTATTGTTTTCTTGCAGTTATACAGTTTTTCTGAAAGTAAAATTAAGTACAATGCAGTTTAAATGCAGTTGGAATGCAGTTGTATTGAAATATAATTATGAAACTTTGTACTTTTTAAAGAGTTAATTGCTAAAATAGGCCCATATCAATTATTTTGGCAAAAGTTCATTTGTTTGAATCCAGCTCCAAACAACAAAACTCCAATTCCGGGTACGTTATCATGTTTAGTATTAAGAAATTTGCATTTTATTCACGTGATGTCAACTTACTATGTCACATCTATTTAAAGAAATCTTTGAAAGGAATCAGCATTGGTAGTGGTCCATTTTGTATTGAATATAAAAAAAATTTGTAAAATGCAACCACGAGGGGATGCAATCCAGTGTCTTCTTGTGCCAGTCCCAAGTCTGTATAAATGCAGACGGTTGTGTCAGGAAGGGCATCCAACATAAAACATTTGCCAAATCAATGATGCGAATCACAAATATAATTCCCATACCGGATCGGTTGTGGCCCAGGTTAACAACGACCGCCAATGGTGCGGTTGAAGCTTAGGAGCAGGGTTCAAATTGCTTTACCATAGTGTGGATAGGAAAAGAAATGGAGTAGGAGTTATTCTGAAAGAAGAGTTTGTAAGGAATGTTCTAGAGGTGAAGAGAGTATCAGATTGGGTGATGAGTCTGAAGCTGGATATTGAAGGGGTGATGTTCAATGTTGTTAGTGGTTATGCCCCACAGGTAGGATGTGAGTTAGAAGAGAAGGAGACATTCTGAAGTGAGTTAGATGAAGTGATGCAGAGCTTCCCCAGAGGTGAGAGAGTGGTGATTGGTACAGACTTTAATGGACATGTTGGGGAAGGGAACAGAGAACAAAATGTGATGGGCATTTTTGGTCTTCAGGACAGAAATGTAGAAGGACAGATGGTGGTGGACTTTGCAAAGAGGATGGAAATAGCAGTAGTAAATACTTTCTTCCAGAAGAGGCAGGAACATAAGGTGACATATAAGAGTGGAGGCAGAAGCACTCAGGTGGACTACGTCCTGTGTCAACATTGTAATCTGAAAGAGATCAGTAACCTCAAAGTGTTGGTAGGGGAGAGTGTAGCCAGACAACACAGAATGGTGGTGGGTAAAATAACCCTGGTGGTGAGGAAGGTGAAGAAGACAAAGGCAGAGCAGAGGACAAAGTGGTGAAAGCTGAGAAAGGAAGAATGTTGTGTAGTCTTTATTGAGGAGTTGAGAAAGGCTATGGGTGGTCAGGAGGTGCTTTCAGTTGACTGGACAACTACAGCCAGTGTGATCAGGGAGATGGGTAGGAGGGTACTTGGTGTATCATCAGGTAAGGGGAAAGTGGACAAGGAGACTTGGTGGTGGAATGAGGAACTCCAGGAGTTTATACAGGGAAAGAGGCTAGTTTGTTTAACAAAATCTTGGAGAGTGAGAGGATTCCAAAAGAATGGAGAAGTGTATTGGTGGCGATTTTTAAGAACAAGGGAGATGTGCAAAGCTGTGGCAATTACAGAGGCATAAAGCTAATGAGCCATACAATGAAGCTGTGGAAAAGAGTAGTGGAAGCTAGATTAAGGGCAGAGGTGAGCATTTGTGAGCAACAATATGGTTTTATGCCTAGAAAGAGTACATCAGATGCAGTATTTGCTTTGAGGATGCTGGTGGAGAAGTACAGAGAAGGTAATAAAGAGTTGCATTGTGTCTTTGTAGATTTATAGAAGGCGTATGACAGGGAGAGGAGCTGTGGTGTTGTATGAGGAAGTCTGGAGTGGCAAAGAAGTATGTTAGAGTGGTGCAGGACATGTATGAGAGCGCTAAGACAGTGGTAAGATGTGCTGTAGGTGTGACAGAAGAGTTTAAGGTGGAGGTGGGTCTGCATCAAGGATCCTTTTTGTTTGCTCTAGTGATGGACAGGATGACAGATGAAATCTGAGGAAATGATGAGGTAAGACAGAAGTCTCCATGGACTATGATGTTTGCAGATGACATTGTGCTCTGTAGCGAGAGCGTGTAACAGGTGGAGGAAAATCTAGAGAGGTGGAGGTATGCTCTGGAAAGCAGAGGAATAAAGGTTAGCCGCAGCAAGACAGAATACATGGGTGTGAATGAAAGGAACCTAAGTGGAATGGTAAGGCTACAGGGAGCAAAGGTAAATAAGGTGCAGGATTTTAAGTACTTAGGGTCAACGGTCCAGAGCAATGGAGAGTGTTCAAAGGAGGTGAAGAGGCAGGTACAGGCAGGTTGGAATTGGTGGAAAAGTGTCTGGTGTGTTGTGTGATAAAAAAGTATCAGCGAGAATGAAAGGTTATGAAGTGTTTTGGACATGTTTATAGAAGAGATTGTGAATATATCGGTAGGAGGATGCTGTGGTTGGAACTGCCAGGGAGGAGGTCCAGAGGAAGACCAAAGAGGAGATTTATGGATGCAGTGAGAGAAGACATGAAGTTAGTTGGTGTAAGAGAAGAGGATACAGAGGATGGGGTTAGATGGAGGCAAATGATTCGCTGTGGCGGCTGCTAAAAGGGAACAGCCAAAAGACAAAGAAGAAGAAGAAGATTAAAAAAATTGTAAAATCGCATAAATAAATCATGGGTAGTGTATACTATCAGTAAAAAAAAAAAAAAGCACATTATGATGAGTTTAATTTTCAAGACGCGTGAAATTTGCTGTCTTTTCCATTTCAGGAATTAAATATGCTAACAATGTCATTTTTGGGCTTTACTGTGCTCCGTAGAATCTCAGTGGTACCTCATAACCCCTCATGGGCGAGCTGTCTCCCTAAATGCGTGTTCCCTGGACCGTTCCTTGTACGAGGTGAGACTAAAAAAACGCATCCCGATGGGGGAACCAACTTTGACACAACACTAGCATTTGAGCCTCACAGCGGGGCGAGTGACGACTGGGTGCTAAGGCTAGCCCACCAGAGCACACCTACTCTGCGCTTCACGTGTCCAGCAGGTTTGCTCTCCTGTATCTGAACCCATTACTGGAGGTATAGGCTCAGACTCCTTCTGTATTTCCTGCTTGCGCATTAACATGTGCTCAGCAAAAGAAACTGGGTGATGTAATAAATTTGTCTGACTCTTTTTTTATGTCAGGAGGAAACAAATGAGGAAAGCATGCCTCAGCCTAACCCCTGTGTGAAATCTAGTGACGTTCCCAAGGCTACTTCTAAACCAGATGCCAAATGTATAACTCATGCGAAGCTGGTAATATCTCAGAAGGCCAACCCTTCGCAAACCCATTGTTTTGAGACTGCAGTGGAGAAAGGGGAGCAGGAGAAGCACCCCAACTGCAACAAAATTGGTGTTCTAATGCGAAAGTGGTCACCACGTAATTCTTCTGATGATTGGCATAATGTATGTCAGGTTGTAGTCCCTCTGTCATGTTTGCGGGTCTTGTGTCTGCATGGCATAACTGCAGAGGCACAGGATGACTGTTTTAAAGTTCTTTTTATTAATAACGAAAGAAAGTAACACGGAAACCAAACTCGACTTTGAGCACAACAGGAATCTTTACTTTAATTCCCTCTTTGAAAACACAACATTCACATAACCACTACAACAAATGCTAGACGCCTGAATGAGGTTCAGTCAGGCTATTTATAATCACTGACCGAGGTGCAGTCTGGGACATGCAGTTCCCAACTAAACATAACCAAAAAACACAACCAAAACCAGTCTTTGGGTGCTTTGGTGCCCTCTAGGGATTAACCCTTACACCCTCAAGAATTTTGCAACTAAGTTCTCATGTTGGCCCATGACCATTCTTGTTCTGGTCATGTAGGCATACGGAAAACCTACTCACAGGCTTTAAAGTATTTCGTATGGCCTGGTATGAGGGAGATGTACTGTAGTCAATACTATAGATCTTGTCACACATGTCAACTCGTAGGTAAGTCAAATCAAACTCTGCCTCCTGGGCCCTTGAAGCCTATTTCAATTGAAACTGAACCCTTTGAGAGGGTTATCGTTGATTGTGTTGGTCCTCTGCCAAAAATGTGCTCTGGAAGTTGCTATGGAATGATCTGCCGTTGCATCTTAGACACATTAAATCTTTTATGGTTTTTAAGTTATCACTTAAAACACTTTCAACTCAGATTGATTTGTTGACTGATATTCTTGTGTTTATTTAAACTGACACTTATTTCATTTGTGATGTAACCTATTCTTGTTAGGCGTTGTATAGCACTTTGGCCGACCTTGTTGTTTTTAAAGTGCTGATTGATTGATTTTGATTGATTGCTATTTATTTATGATAATGTGTGCTGCCACGCGTTATACAGAAGCTATTCCCATTCACTATAACACTGTGACCACATGTGCACAGGCCTGGACTCACCATAAGGCATACGCAATGCCGACGCACATTTTTGGGCTGGGGCTGTAAGTCATAATTTAATATTTTTTAAAAAGTTTATTAGGCCAATTTATTTATTACCGCAACAGTAGAGTATCTGAGACACAAATCATGGCCCATTGGTTGACTGTCTTGAAGGACATTGAGCTAGTCCAATGAAATCTCAGGTCACGCCCTGCCTCCCTCCAGGCCAGCCCTCATCTCCCCTTGACAAAATCTGCTATTTAGAGTCGGACAGAGTTTGAGATGAGTTCGTCTATACCAATGGATAAACCAGAAAAGAGCAAATAGGGTGCAGAGACGCTGCAGGAGAAAAGACGCAAAAGCCTACAAGTGGAAGCAGCAAAATGTGCAAAAATCACAGAAATGCTTGCCACCACCACACGTTTAATTACAGCTGCTGGTGTAGGGCCATCAACATCTAGTGCAGAGGCAGTCCAGTGCTCAGGCTGCCGGAGCGGCACAAGGGAGCATACAACAGAATAACGTCAATGTTAGTTACACAGATGAAGAGGGAGTAGCTATTAAAATTGATTCGGAGAAGGAGGAGGTGGTGAGAGACATGACCCAGCAGGAACAGGTTGAGGAAGGCTTCAGAATAGCTACGAGTCCAGTAAGAACTAGCCGAAATGTTGGCAGAGTGAAGTGAGGGACATTTATGTAGGGAAGACAGAGGGCTTTTTTGTGCTGTGTGTGTGTGTGTGTGTGTGTGTGTGTGTCACTCGTGCTTTTGAGTGTTTGTCGATAACCTGCACCACTAGCCTACTGTACCTAGCTGCTACTTACAAATGAACCGTCTGCCAATTAGGTACATTCTCTTTGTCATGACATTTGACATGGTCTGACTGTAGGCCTAATTTATCTTGACTTATCTTATTTGTGTTTGTGAACAGTACATTTTGTTAAACACTTGTCTAAAGTCATCTCAAGCAGTGTTTTGTTTGACGATAAATTTTGCTACAAGGTGGGGATTTTGTCACTGTGGCCTTCTCTTTCAAGTCTGAGTATTGTAATGAGAGTAATAAAAGTTATTCGCTTCCATGCAGGTTACTGGGGTTAATGTTTGAAACAAAACAGTGAGCGCATATGTCCTTTGATGTGTCATATGATTCAGCATATTGTTTAAATAATCATGGTGGGCCGCTATGGCCAAAAATGCCAGGGCCGTTTTTTGGTCCCACTCCAGCCCTGTCCGGAACTATACCTAAATCCGGTGGAGGGAATGCAGGATTGGTGTGATGTGAGCATGTAGGTTCTCTAAGATAGTGGTACATGATGGAGCTAACCTTCGTCAGTCCACCACTTGGTGCACGAACAATAATCTGCTCCTTAACACCAATAAGACCAAGGATCTCATTGTGGACTTCAGAAAAGGAAGAAGAGGTTTACATCAACCCATCTACATCAACGGGATGGTTGTTGAGCCTGTCTCATCCTTTAAGTTCCTGGGGACCCACATTTCGGAGAACCTATCCTGGTCCACTAACACCTCTAGCCTGGTCAAGAAGGCTCACCAACGCCTATTCTTCTTGGGAACACTTAAGAAGAACCAGCTGTCCCCAACTACTATGGTGAACTTCTATCACTGCACAATAGAAAGCATCCTAACCAACTAAATACAAATATACAAATACAAAAAAATACAAATATCCATGCACAATATATTTGTAAACTTCTGACTGAGTATATACTCGTACATGCCTACTTGTAAATTCCTGTACATTATGTTCATATCCACCTGTACATGTCTACTTGTAAACTCCTGTCTATAGAGAATAGCAACCTGTACATTATGCTCATATCTATTTGTAAATTTCTGTCTACAGTTAATAACAACTTGTATATATTGACCACCCACTGTAAATTTATAATTATAGTTACTTGCAATATGTATACTATGCTTACATAATATCCTGCACATTATGTTCATATCTATTTGCAAATTTCTGACTACAGTTAATAACAACCTGTATATACGGCTTATCCACTGTAAATTTATAAGTATAGTTACTAGCAATCTGTATAATATCCTTCTTTAATAGTTACCCATAGCTTCTCTCTGCACATATCCCTCTTAAGTGTACTTAGAACTTATACCTTTATCCTGCACTTTCTGCTAACTGCACTTCTGGTTAGACCTAAACTGCTTTTCGTTGCCTTGTACTTGTACATGTGTAATGACGATAAAGTTAAATCTAATCTAATCTAATCTAATCTAATCTAATCTTTTGAGGATTTGGCATAAATGCGACATTGCATTCTTATTAAACAGATTGATCTCCCGCACTGCTACAGACATTTAACTTCACAGTGTTATAATAAACAGTACACACGCACACGGATGATGACTAGACATGTGACACATGCGCACTGAGACTGAGACCCACCCCACAGATCACCCACAATCCCACAGCGAGAGGATGAGAAGAACCATTAGCCTAGTTGTGATCACATGACCCTCTGCAGACATGCGCATGCGTACTACTCATATACGTTTTAAGACCTCGCTCATTTAAAAAGTAAAAATTTATTAAAAATTTTAGCTTGTCTTACAAAACACTTGGATCGAGTTACTCACAATCCAAAGTTCCCTTGTATACCTGTACACATTGACATTTCATACAACTTTCATAATATCATCTGATTGTGTAAAGCAGCTTTCCGACGATAACTGTTAAAAGCGCTACACAAATAAAATTAAAATGAATTGAACTGATGTTAGTGTGATCAGTACCTTGTCACTTGCAGCACTGAATCCGCTCTGAGACAGCTCTTTACTAAACAACATGCCCCGAGTTCCTGAACACACAAACCACATAATTCATTAGTGACAATTATTTATTTCATTTATTTATTTTTTTATTTTTAAGAAAGCTTCAGTCATGGCACTTTAATCTGCTTATCATTTGTATGTTTGGCCATAAAACCAAAACACCACTTTTTAATATTTGCCTCTAGAAACAAAAATAAAAAAAAAACTTAAATAAATAAAACATAAGGAAGGCCAAGCTATAGACAAGTCCCACAACTAAAATTACAAAATGGTAATCCTAAATAATTTTTAATCCTAAATAATAATTAATCCTAATTTTTACAAATAGAAAATAGCACAGGAGATCAATACACTGTCCTGTGCCCTGTGTGTTACTGTTGTAATAACCTACTAGTCACTGCCTATGCAATCAAGGTGTGATGTCTATTAGTGTAAAATACCAATTCTGTAGTGGGTTAGACAAGTTTAAGTTACCGATCTGTTGATATCAAAATAAAATGAATGCATTATATTAAGAAAAAGGTTTAATTTACTGTGAACTGATATTAAGTGGTTGTGATTGTTGATCAGCCTTGTGAAATGTCAATAATAATAATATTAATAACAATAATAATAACATTTTATTAAAATTTGTAAAATATATTTTAGTAAATGTATTCTTATTTGTCTAAATAATTTATACAAATGTAATACATTTTGACATTTTTATCTGTAAAAGATTACATAAAAGAAACTTTAGCCTGTATAGTCATAGTTACTGTTAATTTCTGTGTTGTCTTTTGTCACTTATTTTAAATTATCTTTGTGTATTACACTTTTTGTTGTTAAGAGCTTGTTGAAGCTCGCAGAAAGCATTAAAGGTTTGGTGTCCTCAAATAGTACAAAATTGTCCATGTCCTTCAGAAAAAATAAATAAATAAAAAACACTAAAATAAAAAATAAAGAGTTATTCAGCACACCAAGTAAAATGTTCTGGGTCATGCCACTTGTCCACACAATGGAATATTATGATTTTTTTTTTTATATTGGTTTCAGAAATATTGAGAAAACTGAGGTGTTTTCATTACCCTCCATGCCAAAGATCTTATTTTGTAAATTATTCAAAAGTCCATTAAGTCCAGCGTAGTTGTTAATCATGAAGATGTTGTTCTCTTTCGGCTCTGAGGCAAACTTTTCCAGCTTCTCTAATTTGACTTGATGCCCCACCTAATGATGAGAAACAACTTCATTACAGCACTGGATTAGTGAGGGAGAGGGGAGACACTGAATGGACTGACGGACGATGAGAGATAAGTGTACAGATGGATGGATGGATGGATGGAGGATAGAGAGGTGATGAGGTCTGTGTGTTACTGACTCACCCCAATAACAAAGCGGACAATGTTTTGTTCCTCACAGCGATGTGTCACTTTATTATCTAAATCAGAAGGAGCTCCATCTGTGATGATGACGAGGGCTTTTTTAGCTTCAGGATCCGCACCGGACTTATTATTATTAAACAGATGATCACTGGAAAATAAACACCAAAACTCTACTTCATTATCACTGAACACTCTACAGTCTGAAGGTCTGAATAAACTTGTCTTTTTCTGTATAGGACTTAGATAGTTTCTGTTAATTTATAATAGTAATCTATTTTGTCTCAGCTAGTCAGCTAATTAAGTTTCTTAGTTCGCTGGTTAGTTTTTTGTTAATTTATGTAATAAATTTATGTTGTATGTAGCACATTAGACCTGGAGGAACGTTGTTTAATTTCATCATTTACTGAACTGTATATGGTTGAAATGACAATAAAAGCTGACTTGACTTAACTTGACTTGACTTGATTAAGGGGGTCCGACTGTATTGGTTCAAAAAGATATTCAGCATATTTGCATATGAGCAGTAATAAAGATTCTAAGCCTTAGACAGATTATCTTTAAAGATTTCAGCACTTCTATTTGTTTCTTTTTCTGTCTCTGTTTATATTTATCATGTGTGCATATATATATATATAAATGTTTGTGTTTTACTGTTATGTATGTTTTTTGTTTATGTATATTCAGTTACGTCTATCTAACAATGCCATATTATGCACATATGCCTATGCACAATCGTAAATACATGCATCTACACGTTTACCCACATATATACATGCAGTGGCTTGCAAAAATATTCGACCCCCTTGAACTTTTCTACATTTTCTCACATTACAGCCACAAACATGAATAAATTTTATTGGAATTCCACATGAAAGACCAATATAAAGTGGTGTACACGTGAGAAGTGGAACGAAAATCATACATGATTCCAAACATTTTTTACAAATAAATAACTGCAAAGTGGGGTGTGCCTAATTATTCAGCCCCCTTTGGTGCAGTCAGTTTCTCATAGACATTGCCTGATGAGTGCTAATGACTAAACCGAGTGCACCTGTGTGTAATCTAATGTCAGTACAAATACAGCTGCTCTGTGACGCCTCAGAGGTTGTCTAAGAGAATATTGGGAGCAACAACACCATGAAGTCCAAAGAACACACCAGACAGGTCAGGGATAAAGTTATTGAGAAATTTAAACCAGGCTTAGTCTACAAAAAGATTTCCAAAGCCTTGAACATCCCACGGAGCACTGTTCAAGCGATCATTCAGAAATGGAAGGAGTATGGCACAACTGTAAACCTACCAAGACACGGCCGTCCACCTGAACTCACAGGCCGAACAAGGAGAGCGCTGATCAGAAATGCAGCCAAGAGGCCCATGATGACTCTGGACGAGCTGCAGAGATCTACAGCTCAGGTGGGGGAATCTGTCCATAGGACAACTATTAGTCGTGCACTGCACAAAGTTGGCCTTCATGGAAGAGTGGCAAGAAGAAAGCCATTGTTAACAGAAAACCATAAGAAATCCCGTTTGCAGTTTGCCACAAGCCATGTGGGGGACACAGCAAACATGTGAAAGAAGGTGCTCTGGTCAGATGAGATCAAAATGGAACTTTTTGGCCAAAATGCAAAACGCTATGTGTGGTGGAAAACTAACAGTGCATCACTCTGAACACACCATCCCCACTGTCAAACATGGTGGTGGCAGCATCATGCTCTGGGGTGCTTCTTTTCAGCAGGGACAGGGAAGCTGGTCAGAGTTGATGGGAAGATGGATGGAGCCAAATACAGGGCAATCTGGGAAGAAAACCTCTCGGAGTCTGCAAAAGACTTGAGACTGGGGCGGGGGTTCACCTTCCAGCAGGACAACGACCCTAAACATAAAGCCAGGGCAACAATGGAATGGTTTAAATAAAACATATCCACGTGTTAGAATGGCCCAGTCAAAGTCCAGATCTAAATCCAATCAAGAATCTGTGGCAAGATCTGAAAACTGCTGTTCACAAACGCTGTCCATCTAATCTGACTGAGCTGGAGCTGTTTTGCAAAGAAGAATGGGGAAGGATTTCAGTCTCTAGATGTGCAAAGCTGGTAGAGACATACCCTAAAAGACTGGCAGCTGTAATTGCAGAAAAAGGTGGTTCTACAAAGTATTGACTCAGGGGGCTGAATAGTTATGCACACCCCACTTTTTTAGTTATTTATTTGTAAAAAAAAAAATAATAATGTTTGGAATCATGTATAATTTTCGTTCCACTTCTCACGTGCACACCACTTTGTATTAGTCTTTCATGTGAAATTTCAATGAAATTGATTCATGTTTGTAGCTGTAATGTGACAAAATGTGGAAAAGTTCAAGGGGGCCAAATACTTTTGCAAGCCAATGTATAGTCTTTTTTCCTCTTTTTTTCCCCATTTAAATAACAAATAAAAGCAAGATCCAAAAAAGCAAGTCCATGGTAAACTGCCACAAAGTTTGTTTTCTGAATGGAATGTTGGAAATGTTTAATGGAATCACTAATCACTTTTCTAACCTGGAACATTCATTGATTTTGGTTCTCAGGCAAAGAGGATTAAAATCAGGTAAAGAAACTGCAAGCCGATATATTGCTTCTACTGCCTTTAATGGTTTACATAATATTCTTAATTCTCTTGCCCCAATGAAAACAATGTCGGTTTCCTTCTCTCGTAGTGCTCCCTGGTTTACTTCTGAACTTCAGTCTATGAAAGCCAAAGGTCGCCAGCTTGAGGGTCTTTTCCACAAAACTGGTCTTTGTGTTCATAGAGAAATGTTCAAATCCCACCTATTACATTATAAAGTATCTATTTCCAAAACTAAATCTGATTATTACTCTGGTATAATTCGTTCTAATGATGGTTATTTTAAAACATTGTTTTCATTACTCCATAAAAACCTCAACCCCCCTGATTCTTCCCCGCCCCCCTCCATATGTACTCAACTGACACTTGTAACTCCTTAATGCTGTTTTTCACTGAGAAAATAAAAAAAAATTCACCACCTCCTTAACTTCCATTCTTTGTCTCCCTATTCTTTTTCTTCGCATTACATATTATTCTCTACTTTCCTCCTCCCTGATGCCTCAGTAATTTCTGATCTTATTCTCAAATCCAAGCCCTCTACCTGTCAGCTGGACCCTCTAACTACAACCCTGGTTAAATTTTGCCTCCTTTCTTTGCTGCCGCTTGTAACTGCCATTATTCATTCTTCTTTCTCAACTTGTTCAAAGTTGAAAACAAATTTTTTCCACCATTTTCAAATTTCTCTAACATCATGTCGCTTTACACTGCACCTGAGGGACCAGACAAGGATGTCCACTCTACACCTCAATATTCACCATTTTCATCAAACTGTTAGCAGCAGCCATTCGCCAAAACACACACATAAAAGGAATTCAAACAATTAACATACAACATAAAATCAGCCTTTACATTACTGGTATATTACTGTATTTATAAGATCCCTCTTCATTATTACAAGAAACGATAAAACTCATTGATTCATTCTCCAATATTTCTGAATATTCAATAAACTGTAATAAGTCTTCTATTCTTCCATTACACACAAACATCTGGGATGTGACAGCCCTTACACCACCCATCCCGTTACACCAATCACATTACTTATTTAGGCATCAACATTTCCCCTAAGCTGTCAGAGCTGCTTTAAACTTCACTCTACTACTTAAAATAATAGATGATGATCTCCAACTCTATCACCAAACCCCTACCTGGTTTAAATATCTGGATTTAAGTTCCACTAGTAAAATAAACTCCCAAGAATTAAATTGACCACCTTAAAGAAATCTAAAATAAGAGGATTGGAAGCACCACACTTTTACCATTAATCTCTGGCTAATCAGCTTCAATATATCTACAAATGGACAGTGTTGGGTGTAACACATTACAAAGTAGCGTTAGAGTACTCGGATAACCTTTTTTGATCTAACGCGTTTTCTAACGCGGATCTAGGTCCGCCATTTACACTACTCACAATAAGTTAGGGATATTGTGAGAGACTTAATGGATCACTTCAAACAGTTTTGGGACAGGGAGGTAATTGTATTGGGGTAATAGACACACCTCATGTTTTCCATGTAATGGTCTCACTGTGTACAGGTGTGTCTTATACTAGGGCCAAAAGACAACCTCTTCAATGTGGCATCAATTACAACATTCTGTGGGTATAAAATCTGGTATTGTCAGTAAGTCATGCTTTATGCTTCTGTTTCGTAGCGTGTGTATATTGTGTCCAGGTCACGCGCCGCTCCCGATTCCACCCCAGGTTTTCAGACTGTCACTTCACCATGTCCAGGTCGCGCGCCGCTCCATAGTCCACTCCAGGTTTTCCTGCCACTACACCAGCTGCTGCCTGACCTTCCGCCCTGACGTCATCAACAAGCGGACCAGTTATAAACCGGAGAGAGATGCGGAAACGGGGAGGCGTGTAGGCGCGGTGTTGATTGTTTGGAGAGAGAGTTTGTGATTTTGGTGTTTTAGATATTGTGTATTTTGGTTTTGACTTTATTGCATCCCTTTGACTTTGATTATTGCTTTCTCCCTTTTGGTTTGGTTGCTTGGTTATTTTTTGTATGTATATTTTGTAAACCATTTCACTGTCTGTTTGTGCACGCACCAGGGGTCCGTTCTTCGTACGTCGCTAACTCAGTTAGCCGGATTTGATTGTTGTGGATTTGTCCTGATCGTGGATTGTTTTGTTCTTCGATGCGCTTCTAGCATTTGTTGTCATAGCAACATATCTGTAAGCTTGAACCTGCTCGGGAGCAGCTTTATTTCATGTAAACAGGATTTAGCCTGCGCTCCTGACGGGTTATGATTGGTTGAAATGGCGAGGTCACATCTGATTGGTTAAAGAGCACGACTGACTCATGTGGAAAAAGAAAAGTATATGCCCCCTGCCATGGAATCCCCCCCCCCCCACACACACACACATAATCGCTATCAAATATTATATATGAATATAAATTCATAGGTTAAGTATTATCAAATATGATATTACTATTATAATAAACCCTCGGCACGAGACAGCCGTCAAGACCATTAATACAAATTCTTGTATAATGTTTATTTTGTAACATTTATTTTTCAGGGGTTTGTCATAAAAATATGCTAATAAATATTTATATATCAGTGTTTCTACTGTCGATCATATCGCCTTTTAAACCAACGCACGAGCGCGCAATAATCCTAGACAACTCAATCCAGCTCTACTAATCATCAACAACAGGTGAGCTCGAAGAACCAACTTAGCCGGATCGTAATTAGCACGATGATCTCATCTTAGATGTGTCAATTCATCTCGGATGTGTCAAGCGACGTACGAAGAACGGACCTCAGTAGTAGGTAGGTGGCTGCCATTTGTTTTGGGAAAAAGGGAATGTATCCACTGTTTTGGGTATGTGGAGATAGGTAAGGTACCTGTATTTTTGTTTGTGTTTTGTTTGGGTAAACTAGCTTATAAAATACAAATACCTGTTTTGTTTATTATTTTGGCCTGGGTCACCCTGAAGCTAATCCTGGTGTGGTGTTTATATCTTTATCTGCATTTGTTTCGTGTAAATTAATACAAACCTTGTCTTTTTGCCGGCTCAAGTATCCGTCTATTTCTTTCTGTTATATTACACAATTATATTCCACCTTTTTTACACAGTTTAAAATAGAACCCCGAACCAATCATTTGCTGTACCGCCCAACCCTAGACTGGGACGTAACACAAGTTCATCATTCAAACAGCCATGAACACACAGCGTCACTTAACGGACAAGCGACGCCACCTGGTCATGGCGCGCCTACGGGTCGGTGGCAGGCAGTCAGATGTTGCTAGTGAACTTGGTGTGTCTTAAAGTGTCATCAGCAGACTTGCATCAAGACACAGAACTACTGGCAGAGTTCATGACAGACCCAGAAGTGGAGCCCCACGAGCGACAGACCGCAACGATGACCAGTACCTAAGGACCTGTGCACTCAGACATCGTTATGCAACTGCCACACAGCTGCAGGCCCGTTTACGAGATGTGAGGGGTACTAGGGTTTCCAGACAGACCATTCGCAACCGACTCCACCGCTTTGGCTTGAATGCCAGACAACCGTTGCAAGTGACTCCACTGACACCGCCGTGAACGTTTGCAGTGGGCACAAGACCATGTGACCTGGACAATGCAGCAGTGGTCGTCATTGTCGTGATTGCCGTCAGCATTGCTGGAGAAGGAGAGGTGAGCGATACGCTAAGGTCAACATGGTCCCCAGGGTTTGCTTTGGTGGAGGAGGTGCAACAGCCTGGGCAGGCATCACCAGTCAGCGCAAAACAGATTTGGTTATTGTACATGGCTCAGTCACTGTACGTTCTTACCTCAGAGACATCATAGAACCCATCATCATCCCCTAATTCCACCAGCACAGCTTAAACTTTCTGTTTATGGATAATAATGCTCCACCACATCGAGGCAGAATTGTCACAGCTCGACTTCAGGAAGTTGGAAATGAAGTGTCTCATATGGTATGGCCATCAATGTCCCTTGATCTGAACCCCATAGAGCACGTTTGGGACCAGTTGAAACAGAGACTGGATGATCTTAGTGTAAGTACTCAGTTATTTAGTTTTCAAAAATGTACTGTTATCCGTTATTCAAACAATGTATGTAATTCGTGAGCCAGACAGTAGTGATTCCATTAGTGTATGTGTGTGTGAAATTCGTCCTACAAGCCCCACCCCCAATAACTTCGAAGCAATCTTCATAAAGCTCCACTGGTCATAAAGCTCCACTGAGCTTCTTTGCCCAAGAAAGAGAAAGAGGCAGAGGAGGAAAGTGAGAAAAAGGGGGAAGAAGGGGGGAGAGGGGAGAGATAAAGGAATAAGAAGAAAGAAAGGAAGGGGGAAGAATAAATAAATATTAACATAAAAATTATAATAATAATTAAAAAGGGGATGCTTTTGAAGATCAGGGCCATGTGCCCGATGGCATACCTTTCTGGTGTCCCATTGTGATGCATCAAGGGTAGGGACTGATTCACACAATGGGGATCCAGGGCAGCATTAGTTAATAACAACAAATTATTATTATTATTATTGTTATTATTATTAATAATAATATTTTATATTATTTTCCCTCTTGCTTTCTTGGACCCTCTAATTCCTACTGTTAAGTTTTAATAACACACAAAACACATATGCAGAGTAGTTATAAGAATTAATTTACAGTGGGATGCGTAAGTTTGGGCAGCCTTGTTAATCTTCATGATTTTCCTGTATAAATCGTTGGTTGTTACATTAAAAGGTTCCAGTTAAATATATTTTATAGGAGACACACACAGTGATATTTGAGAAGTGAAATTAAGTCTATAGAATGAACATATATTTTTCTATTTTTTATAGGAACTGTGCAATAATTGTTTAAACAAAATTCAGCAGGTGCATAAATTTGGGCACCACAAAAAAAAGAAATGAACTCAATATTTAGTAGATCTTCCTTTTGCAGAAATAACAGCCTCTAAACGCTTCCTATAGCTTCCATTGAGAGTCTGGATTCTGGTTGAAGGTATTTTGGACCATTCTTCTTTACAAAACATCTCTAGTTCATTCAGGTTTGATGGCTTCCGAGCATGGACAGCTCTCTAACTCACACCACAGATTTTTTAATTATATTCAGGTCTGGAGATTGAGATCTGCATGAATGCTTTATTAGATTTTGAGCAGTGTTTAGGGTCGTTGTCTTGTTGAAAGATCCAGCCCTGGTGCAGCTTCAGCTTTGTCACTGATTCCTGGACATTGGTCTCCAGAATCTGCTGATATTGAGTGAAATCCATGTGTCCATCAACTTTGACAAGATTCCCAGTCCCTGCACTGGCCACTACAGCCCCACAGCATGATGAAACCACCACCATGCAGGTGTTTTTCTTGAAATGCTGTGTTCTTTTTCCTCCATGTATAACGCCCCTTGTTACCGCCCCCAAATAACTAAATTTTAGTTTCATCAGTTTACAGCACCTTATTCCAAAATGAAGCTGACTTGTCCAAATGTGCTTTAGCATAAATCAAGCGGCTCTGTTTGTGCTGTGGGCCGAGAAAAGGCTTCCTCTGCATTACTCTCGCATACAGCATCTCCTTGTGTAAAGTGCGCCGAATAGTTAACGATGCACAGGGACTCCGTTTGCAGCGATATAATGTTGTAGGTCTTTGGTGCTCTGTAGGTTGTTCTCACCAGTCGTCGCTTCTGTTTATCTGAGATTTTTGTTGGTCTGCCACTTCGAGCCTTAACTTGAACTGTGCCTGTGGTCTTCCATTTTTTCAATATGTTCCTAACTGTGGAAACAGACAGCTGAAATCTCTGAGACAGCTTTTTGTATCCTTCCCCTAAACCATGAAGGTAAACAATCTTTGTTTTCAGGTAATTTGAGAGTTGTTTTGAGACCCCCATGTTGCTACTCTTCAGAAAATATTCAAAGAGGAGGGAAACTTACCAATTGCGCTCCTTAAATACTCTTCTCATTGGACTCACCTGTGTATGGAGGTCAGGGGTCACTAAGATTACCAAGCCAATTTGAGTTCCAATAATTAGTTCTAAAAGTTTTGGAATCAATAAAATTACAACAGTGCCCAAATTTTTGCACCTGCCTAATTTTGTTTAAACAATTATTGCACACTTTCTGTAAATCCTATAAACTTAATTTCACTTCTCAAATATCACTGTTGGTGTCTCCTATATGATATATTTAACTGAATTTTTTTTATCATAACAACTAACGATTTATACAAGAAAATCATAAAGATTAACAAGGCTGCCCAAATGTATGCATCCCGCTGTATTATAGCTTCTTTCCTTGTTTTGCCATCCCTCTGTTTTCTCTCTTTCCCCCCTCTTTTCCATTTTACATTTGTTGGCATCTGTTTTTTTTTGTTGTTCATCTGTTTTCTGTTATTCCCATTTGATGTTAGTTTGTTTGCATTAAACATAAATTACAAGAATTGTTTTTAACAAACCTAACTTTTATAGAAAAATCTTAAAGTATAAGTTTACCCTATATATTGGGAAAAAGTCTTAAAGCTGAAAATGCAACATATTAAATAATATACTTGTTCAGCCTCTGTTAGAGGCTGTGTGCAATTGGTCAATGCAAATGTCTATTACAAATGTTGTATTTTTGTAATACTTTAATGTTCAGTATAAGTTTCATTTTCGCCGACCGCTAGGTGGCAGTGTGGACTCTTATTTTGAGGTGTTTTCGTGAGCGATGCATATTAGGTAACAGAAAACTGCAAACTAGCAAAACAGTGAGCTCGTGATGCAGCGAACCTTGACATGTTTGAGCCGCACCTTTCTTTTAAATCCTTTTGAAAGCACTGGTTATAAATTCATTTAAATCATTATTATGTCCAGTTTATATTGCATAAGTGTATGTTCAGTTTAAGGATGGTGTAATCAACTATGTTGTGATTGCCAATCTCACATTGCACTAGTGATCTGCATTGAGAATGTTCCCAACCAGCGATGTATTTGTGTTTCACTTGTTAAACAGATAAGTTGTTCCAGTTAGATAATAATCTCTCTATTTCTTTCATTTTATTTACAGTTTTACTACTTTCATTGGCCGCAGATTGATTGTGTAAACCACACACTGAACTATTAAAGGAGCAAGGCGCTCATATCCTGGCTCTTGAACAGAGTTTGGCTTATTGTTTATTTATATTACACGCTTCGATAGCAAAACATATAAAGAGAGCAGTACAGTAAAAAACATGGATCAGCAGGTGCAAGAGGAAGCAAACATGCGAACTGAAGGAAGCAGAGGGAAAGAAAGAGCACCTTCAGACCAATCAAAGGAGAATTCTTTCAAATTTTTGGGATCCAAAGTAACCCATCTCCGTATTTGTTGAGAACATGTTCAGGTTCCATGGAAACAGCTGGAAGGAAAGCGGTTGGCTTTCAAATAAAGAATCTGGATGGTAACACCTGTCTCGATCTCCCTCCATTGATTGAGTGTAATGAGATAATGAGCAACAGATCTGAAATCCCCACTCCAGAAGTTGCTCTTGCCCATCCACGCTTGAAACCTGTAGCACAGTTTATCCCAAAACTAGATCCTGATGCTTGGATCTTAGTATTACTGGGAAGAGACATAATTTGTGTACACAAAGTGAGACAATACATTAATGGGCCTCACGATGCACCTTTTGCGCAAAGGTTAGATTCAGGCTGGGTAATTCTAGGCGATGTCTGCATTGAGAGAGCCCATAAGCCGATGGCGAGTCTCTTCAAAACTCACATCCTGGACAACGGCTGCCCATCAATTCTCACTCCATGCCAGAATCACATCAAAGTGAAGGAGAAATTGTGCCATGGCGGGGAGCATAAATCTGAAATAATCGGGAACAAGCTTTGTCTCGCCTTAATTTTTTGCGCCGCACGCTGAGTAGAAACCCTGAGATGAAGGAGCAGTTTTCTGCCTTCATGGAGAAACTCTTCCATAACCACCATGCAGAAAGAGCACCTCCTATCTACGTGGATAAAGAGTGTTGGTACTTGCCCATCTTCGGAGTGTATCATCCGCAAAAGCCGGGTCAAATATGGGTGGTATTACCAAGGTATTTCTTTAAACGACGTGCTCCTCTCAGGCCCTGACTTAAACAATTCCCTGTTGGGTGTGTTGCTATGGTTCAGGAAGAATCGCATTGCAATTATGGTGAACATCCAACAGATGTTCTATGGGTTCCGGGTGAAAAAGGACCACAGAAACTATATGAGATTCCTCTGGTACTGCGATGGCAACTTAACCAAGGAGGTGGTGGACTACCGTATAAGGGGACATGTTTTTGGAAACAGCCCTTCTCAGTCAGTGGCTATATACAGTATGGCCTACGGTTAGCGGCAAAGCGAGGTGAACAAGAGTACGAAACTGACACTTTACACTTTGTTAACAGGCACTTCTATGTGGATGACGGTCTCGTGTCCTTTCCCACAGCAACTGAAGCAATCAACCTGCTTAAGCGCACTCAAGAATCACTTTCCAAGTCGAATATTAAGCTCCACAAGATAGCCTCAAACAGTGTTAAAGTCATGCAAGCTTTCCTGCCTGCAGATCTTGCTTCTGGTCTCCAAGATCTGAATTTTGGAAATGAGAGTTGGCCTGCACAAAGAAGTTTGGGTTTGTACTGGGACCAGATACCTTCACCTTTAAAGTCGCAGCAAACAACCAGCCCAACACTCAACAGCTTCGACACTTTGGGCTTTGTGGCAATTGTGACAATCCGGGGCAGGGCATTGGTACGGGAGCTGACCGAAGGGGTACATGAATGGGACACAGTCCTTCCTCAAGAGAAGAACAATATGTGGGAGGAATGGAAAACCTACACATCACATACACATACTTAGACTATTCACTTTTTAACACTCCATACACTGAGCTGTGTGTTATTTCAGATGCCTCGAGTTGGGCCATAGGAGCTGTGGCTTACCTCAGAGTGATGAAGGCAAAGTCAAAGTGGGATTTGTGCTGGGCAAAGCAAAGTTGTCACCTTGTCCTGAGCCCTCTATCCCTTGATTGGAGCTATGCGGTGCAGTGCTGGCTGTAGAGATGGCTGAATACATTCTCGATAAACTAGACCGCAAGCCAAATGCTGTGAGATTGTAAATATATCCTAAGACCACTTTGCGATCACAGAACAATCAGTCCAGATGCTTCTTTGTTTATGTGCACAACTGTGTTCAGCGGATATGTCAGTCAACTTCTCCAGACCAGTGGAGTTATGTGCCTACGGTTTAGAATCCAGCTGACTTAGTGACAAGATCTGTGATTACATCACAGCTGAATGACACCATATGGTTCACAGGACCCAGCTTTCTCTACCAATCGCCTCAAGAGCAACAGTGTATAGTGTAACAGAGCAATAGGTCCTCATGGACACTACACTGTCACTTTCACACGGTCACTTTATAGTCACTAAGATACTTTATGCACTCCATACTGCACATAATTGCCTTTTGCACAACATTCATTGCGGACATTCTTTATACATTTATACACAAGTAGACACACTCTCACAAACGTGTGTGTATACATTCATTTGTTTGTTTTTTTATAATACTTGCACAATATTAATACTACTGTATTTATTCATACGCATATTTATTCTTATAATTGTACATCACTATTGCTCTTGTAGCTTGCACATAAGTATTTTACTTACATGTACTGTACCAGCGTACCAGTAACGTGATGTGACAATAAAAGTGATTTGATTTGATTTGTGTGAGTTCTTCGAGATGGTTAATCCTGAGACAGATGTAGAGGTCAGACCTTGTGTAACTAGCTTCGCTACTCAAGTTGAAAGAAGCCTCTTTTAAAACGATTTCAACGCTTTTCTACCTGGGAATCATTGCTAAGAGCCGTCTCTTTTCTGATTCATCAAGCATGCTCTCACACATCAAGCTCCAGCAATACATTCCATACATGCAAAGGATGGCATCAGTGCAGCAAAATATGCACACCTGAAGAGCAGACAGCTGCAAAAAGACTAATACTTCTACATGCCCAGAAAGAACTATAGCCAGAGGAATATACTGCTTTGCAAAGAAACGAGAAAGTTTCACGTTCAAGTGCACTGTGTAATCTTGACCCCTACATCGATGACGGTCTGTTGAGGGTCGGAGGACGTTTAAGGCATGCTTCAATCGAGTCAGAGGTAAAGAATTCGATCATTATCCCGAAACAGAAGTCATGTTGCTAAGCTACTGGTGAGTCACCACCACTCCAAAGTGCACCACCAAGGAAGGCAGTTCACAGAAGGAGCAATCCGACAGGCTGGCCTGTGGATTGTAGGTGGAATGGGTGGAGAAAAGTGTCAGGTGTGTTGTGTGATAAAAGAGTATCAGCGAGAATGAAAGGAAAGGTGTACAGGACAGTGGTGAGACCAGCGATGCTCGATGGCTTAGAGACAGTGGCACTGAAGAAAAGACAGGAGGCAGAGCTAAAGGTAAGAGCTGAAGATGTTGGGGTTCTCTTTGGGAGTGACAAGGATGGATAGGATCAAGAATGAGTTCATCAGAGGGACAACCCATGTTAGATGTTTTGGAGATAAAGTCAGAGAGGCCAGATTGAGGTGGTGTTCACTAAGTCTTTCGCAGAAAAAAAAGAGTCCAAAATGTGCACCAAATGCCACTGAGTAATACACAGTATTAGGACAAGTGCAGTAATATAAACCCAGTGTTTATGGTACAGCTGGAATTACTGTCTCAGAAATGTTTATAGAATTAATTTACATTTTTTGACCATTAATTTATTCACATATTCTCTATCCTGCTTTATTCTGTAACTGGAGTAGCAGGAGGAAACCCACCAAGCACTGGGAGAACATACTGTACAATCTCCATGCACACAGACCTAAGAAAATCAAGCCCTGGACTACAGGTTATCCACTACACCACCGTGCTGTCACCTTCCTCCCAGTAAATTATATCTATATAAATATAGTATCTGTCTATAATATGCAATAATTTGCGTTTATACATATTTATATACTGTGTGTTTATATAGAGATACTCACAGGGTGAACTGGATGGCTCTGTGTGTGTTTGTGAGCTGCTTCATGTGCACTTCGTCATCAAGTCTCTTCTTCGCCGTGCCACTAACATAATCTTTAAAGGTGAAAACTGTCCTGAAATCGCTAGAAAACTGAACAGCAGCAAACTACACAGAGAGAGAGAGAGAGAGAGAGAGAGAATATTAACATACATCTTTGTAAACAGTCCTATGCCAATTATGAAAAGGACACAACTACAAGTTATATCACTTACACATTAATTGTCTATAATTGTATCTATTATTTTCTTCCAATGTAGTTATTTTTTATGTTCTCCTTCTGTTTGATTTGTGGATAGCCATGTCTACTTGTCACAAAACAGTATCTGCTGGGCTTCACACCCTCCCTCTGAAACAGATCCTGACTAACTGACTAACCGCACACAGAGGAATCAGATTTAGTGCCTCATGTTCTGCATTAAACTAAGCATTAGTGCACACAGGGAGGCATTCTCAACCGCTTTTTATTTGCACATTTCACTGCATATTGTACTGTGTATGACTGTGTACTGTATGTGACAAATAAAATTTGAACTGTTTGTATGACAGTACTGGACCGCACAGCTCCAAACCGCATCTCCAAGTTTGCTAAGACATCACAGGAGTGTCAACAACAAGGACACAACATAAAGAGAACTTCATAGCTACCACAGAAAAGCCACCAGGATTGTGTCTGACCCTCATTCTTCCTATGAACTCTTCATTCCTCCAACAGAAAATACCAAAGAGTCTCATCACCCCTTTCCTTAAAATTAATGGACACAACCCCATCATACATTTCTATTTATTCCATCTTTAAGCACCAGCCTGCTGATCTTGTTCTTTTTGCATTCGTTAAGGTGCGATGAAGAATAACATGCACTGGTTCCTGATACTAGTTACATCTGTCAAAGAGGTACAGCAATCAGATTATTAGATTTTTTACATTTGGGAACAGACAGCACAAACAGCTTAGTGCTTATTACTGTAACCTTGCACCTCCAGGGCTGTGGGTTTGAACTTTGTCCGTGGTGTGTGTGGAGTTTGCATGTTCTCATTTCAAAGACATGCTGACTGATCTTTCCAAATTATTCATAGTGTGTGACTAAGTGTGTGAGTGTGCAATGGATGTGCCCAGCATTGGGGTGACATCCTATCCAGGTTGGACCACAAATTGTACCCTGGGTTCCCTGGGATCGGTGCCGAGTTACACTGTGTGGTGCTGAAGAGGGTGGTGTTTAATTGTGTGGTGTTTATTTACCTCAATAGATGTGTTTTTCATTGTTGTCATGATGTTCCATATGAATTCTTTATTCTTATTGAAGTCAGATGTTTGCATGCTGCTGGAGCCGTCAAAAAGAAAAACCAGGTTCACTTTACTCTTCGTGCACTCTGTGAAAACACAACATAAAGCAAATATATATAAAGAGATCCTTCAGTTGTGTAACACCATGCAAAATTCCTAACATTCATAAGTTATTTGTTAGCAGCTATTAGCTCTGGTCACATGATCGCTGTCATTTCACTTATCCTTGGTTTAGGTTGATCTCAGGGATATATTCAGTATGTAGACATTTAATAAGGAGTGCAGTGTGGGTGCGTATAAATGTGTTTGTGTAAAAGTAAAAGGCTACTATAAGTAAATCAGTATTCATGTGTCAGGGTTTAATGGTGTTTATATCTTAGGGTTTAATAGTTGAAACTTCAGATTTATTACTGATTTACATTGAACATGATGACAGAAATTGAAGAACAATTATACCTTGGAATGCGGCGGTGATCTTGGTGACCATTTTCAGAGTGTTGTTGAACTGGTAACAGATTCCATTCAGGAGTGAGTTTCCATCACACTCATGATTGAAACTCGGGCTGCAGCTCTAAATTATCAATTAAAATCAAAGGTGAAAACCCAAAATGAAAAAATAGACTTAAAACATACATATTTTGAGTTCATGTCAAGTCAGATCGATTTACTTCTTACAAAACCCTTCTTTTTAAGGAGCCTTTCTTTAGGAGGGACATGAGGAGAGCAGTAACTGATCTAAACCCTCTGATGAATCTCCTAAATAGTTTATAAAATACCATAGCACATGTAATTATTAACTGTGATACTCATAAAGGGAGTAAGACTCAACAGTAACAAGACTGTTTTACACATATCCCCTTCACTGATCCAGATCTCCCCTTGTTTTAATGCTTCCTTCTCAATATATTCTACCCTAACACATATTTCTTCTCTGTAGTTAAGTACAGTATATTTGGCTTCTGGGTGATGTGACGCCTGCAAGGAGCTCATTGTTGCCATCATACTGGGTTTGAGGTGGTAGACCCCTCATCTATTACTGAACTCATTTTTTCCATTCAAGTCCTAAGAAAAAAAGAAAATTCATATTTAAAAAATCTTTGGACGTTCAGCTGAAGTGTTTGTAGTGGACATAGAGTATTACGCCTCCTTGATATACATTATTCAGCTATGCCTCAGATGGACTTCCTTTTTTAGTCTGGTTCCTCACAAGGTTTCTTTCTCATGACATTTTAAGGAAATTTTCCAGGTATGGGACCTCTGTTCACAGCAGCGACCCTATTGTTTACACCAGGGATCAGCTGTTAGCATTTAGCAACATGGTGGTGCTACTCCAAGAAAAAATGGATATTCCCCACAAGTTAAGAAGGAGAAGACAGGGGAACCGAGCTTGTGTTCCGAGTCGGGCCAAAAGAAAACTTTACAGACCAACTCTTCCGTCCATCGTCAGGAGGAATGTGAGATTTCTACCCAACATGATGGACTCTGGGAGTGTAGCATCAAGCTGTATACAGGGTCACAGCTAACCAAGCAAACACAGGATATAACTGTGGCTCTGGATGGATTCCAACTACTGAGCACGTGTCACAGGGGAAAGTGGAGGTGAAGGATCCAAGTGCAGAGTGAGTGCTAATGTGGCTCTGAATGAGCTCTGCAATGAGAATGCGGAGCCGGGGTGTGTGAAGAGCAAGCGCTGCTGTGTTTGCCGTGTGGAGATCACTTGTGGTCGTGAGACGGGCGGGGGTCAAAACCGGTGAGTCGAGAGAGTCCGTAATCCAAGTTCATAGTCGAGAGACAAATCCGGAGGTTGGCAACAGTAAACCCGAGAAGGTGATGAATCCGAGACGTGAGACAAAGGCGAAGTCGGTGAAACAGAGCGTGGTTAAGATCCGGAAAGTCGAAACAGAAAAGAACGCTGAAATACTGGCCATGAACAGCACACAATAATCTGTCATCGTGGTGGTGTCAGAGCTTTTAATATTTAATTGTTTAAATAGGTAGTTGTGATGGAAGCGGTAAATGAGGCATTGAAAAGCAATAGGCGGGGTGGATATGGAGCAGGAGTGCACAGGTGATCATGGCTTTGCTTGAGACGTGGGCGTGACTTGGCGTGACTTGGCGTGCCATGACAGCACAGACAGAATGTGGAAAGCAGTAAGAGAAAAGGAGGACTGGCAGTATTTGTGAATAATAGATGGTGTTAATCTAGTCATATCACGATTAAAGAGCTAATTTGCTGTAAAGACATTAAGCTGTTAACTGTTAGCATGAGACTATATGAACTACCAAGGGGATTCTCGCATGTTATCACAATAGCTGCATATAGACCACCCCTGCTGATGGTCCAAATGCCCTTCACATCATCTCTGGAGATTTGAATCATACGCCTCTGTCCTTCACTCTGCCAACATTCATCCAGGATGTTTCATACTACCTGTGTACCTTTGTATGCAGGCAACTGGCTATCTCCCGCGCAATCTCCCGCACAGCAAGGACATGGTCCAATAAGACCAATGAAGCTCTGAACGATTGTTTTTGATACAACTGTGTGGGAGGAACTGTGTAATCCACATGGGAAGAATATTTATTGGATTATATTAATTTCTGTTGTCACGAACTCATACTTTCATGGTTATTACGTTGTCGACCTCGCTTTGTTTTCTCGTTTCCACGTTTCTAGTCTTATGATTTGGATTTGTTGCTTCACTCTGATTTAATAGCTTTGAATTCTCGCTCTCGTTTTCTCGACGACAGCTCTGCTCCACATTTTAGCTCGATGCCCTCGCTGACAGATCACACAGCTTTTAAGCTCTCGCTCTCGTTCCCCAAGTACGGCTCTGCTTCACGTTTTTGGCTCGACACACTTGCTGACAGACCTCACCGCTTTGAAATCTGTCGACCACGCCCCCACTCAGAGATCCTTATGATATATAAGGTTACTGTACATCATAAAACAATTAGCCATTACATTAACACCACCACCAGATGACTTGAATAATATTGATTATACCCAGGGCCGGTTCAGGGCCGGTTCCTCAAATCAAAATTTTAAAATGTTGAGAAAGCACATGTTAATATCCTCACAAAATTAATATATTACAAGTTGATAAAATGATCTGCGGTAGCGGAAAATTTGTGTATTCATTCACAGGCTGCAGCGCGCGCACACACACGCACACACACGCACACACACTTCTCCCCTGAGCCCTCGGTAAACATCCAATCACCCGTCCGTATGCAAATGAGTCAGGACGTAGCCTAACGTAGTGTTGTGTAGGAGACTGTTGTTGTAGAGTGGATTGGAGAGAAAATGGCTGTTTATTTACTATAAAAAATAACAAAAAAGTTTATATATATATATATATATATCCCATACTATTTAAAATGACTTGATCTTGGATGGCAGGTGGATAAAACAACTGATATATTCTGCCGTGCCCAACTCTCTGTCATTGTTCGCTATGTGGATAGTGCAGGGAAAAATTCAGGAGCGCTTTATTGGATTTTTTTATGTTTCTGGGGGGCGAGATGCCAAGTCTGTTTTTGAAATTATAAATGAGAACATGCAGGGCTACAATTTTAAGGATAAGCTTGTGGCACAGACCTATGATGGGGCTGCTGTCATGGCTTCAGATCGCAATGGTCTGCAGACCAAAGTGAAAGCAATAGCCCCCAGTGCAATGTTTGTGCATTGCTATGCACACAGACTGAATCTGGTGCTGTCACAGGGGGCTAAATGCTTGCCTGAGTGCAGAATCTTTTTTGCATCACTCTCTGGATTTGCCACATTTTTTTCAAAATCCACAAAGAAGACATCTTTTCTGGAGTCTGCAGGCTGTTCAAGGTTGCCCAGAAACGCATATGAACAAATCTTCTCTAAGACTGATGTGGTCTTTGATATTGTCCAGCAGAGGGCAATGGATGTTCTTTACTGCAAGAAAAGAATTGAATCTCTTCTTGCATTTTTTCAAAAAGAAGAGGTCAAAGGGGGCTTTGCAAGCCGTTTATGCCAAAACAGCAGATCTCACATCAGACCCACGAGATGAGCCCATGAGAAAGCGCCGTTGACCCAATTACAGGATCCCCAAGAGCAATACAGAAATCTGTACATGACCATCCTTGATAACATCTTGGAGCAGATTCCTCAACGTTTTTCAAATTTGGAAAGCATGCTCTTCTTAGAATTAGCCAATCCAGAGAAATTTGATGACATGAGACAAGTATTTCCAGAGGAGGCCTTCCAAAGTGTCCTGAAAAGTTATGGCCATCACTTTGATTCAGGGAGACTGAGGTCAGAACTTTAAGTCCTGTATTTAGATCAGGACTTGCAGGGTAAGAGGGGAAAGCTGTGTGATTACTTGGTGTTCCTTAAAGACATGGAGTTGGACAGTGCAATGCCTCAGCTTTACAAACTGTTCTCATTAGTGGCAACAGTTGGAGCTACATCTGCAGGT